>NC_079909.1:3764766-3828726 GCF_024868665.1 Triplophysa rosa | reverse complement strand
AATTAAAGTTGTACCTGCAAAAACAAGAAAAGGTTGAAAACACAGAAGACAGACATACCCACATACAAAACACTCCACAGACACAATATGCACACGTACTAACACACATAGACATAGACACACACACACACGGACGCGCACGCACACACACACGTACACAGACAAGTACGCACACACACACAGACACGCGCACACACACACAGACACGCATGCACGCACACACAGACACGCATGCACGCACACACACACGCTCAGTGAGAGCACACATTTAAGATAAAGGAGAGAGAAGCACAGCTCAAATATAACCGACTATAAATTCCTATATGCAATATTAATTAAGTAAAACTTTAAAATTCTAAAGCAGCCCCCCCAGTCAGGCAAATAGTGCAAAAAACAGTATGCAAACGGTGGCGAGGAACCCAAAACTCTAATCGAGAAAAAAAACCTCAGGAGAACCCAGGCCCAACCAGGGGTTTCCAGTTCCCCTCTGGCAAAAGCTGCTGCCTCTGCACAAGCTCCAGAGAGCTTGCACAACAAGGCTAAATAAAATAAATAAACTTACTAATAAGGTAAATTATAGTTTATCATTAGATTATCATTAATAATCTAATAGCATTTTAAATTTTGTGGTTAAGACGTGTCAGGTGACCGTGTCCTTCTTTATCCAGCTCTATCATCTCAGCTCTTGTCAGGTCACCGCTTCCCATTCTCCGCTCTACCATCAGGTCAGGCCATGAAGACGTGTCAGGCGACCGCATCCTTCTTTATCCAGCTCTATCATCTCAGCTCTTGTCATGTCGCCGCTTCCCATTCTCCACTCTACCATCAGGTCAGGCCCACGGTTCCCGCCTCCTTCCTTCTGTTTTATTGAGCGTTATTACAGTCATTTTACAAAGCCATTTCTAAGGCTTTGGGACTCCAGCGAACCATGGTGAGAGCCATTATCCACAAATAGAGTAAACTACTGGTGAACCTTTCAAGCGCACTTGAGATTTGTAGCAGGACAATGATCTGAAACATAGCAGCGAGTCCACCTCTGAATGGCTCAAGTGAAGTGATGTGACGTGTGGCCGAGTATGGTGTTCCATACTCGGAATATGTACTCTGCATTTAACCCAACCAAGTGCACACACACAGCAGTGAGTAACACACACACCCAGCAGTGAGTAACACACACACCCAGAGCAGTGAGCAGCCATTGCTGCGGCGCACAGGGAGCAGTTGGGGGATCAGTGCCTTGCTCAAGGGTCTCACCTCAGCCGTGGTATTGAGCGCTGATCATTCACTCCCCCCACCTACAAACCCTGCTGGTACTGAGGCTCAAACCGGCAACGTTTGGGTTACACGTCCGAGTCTCTATCGACAAATGTCTCAATCGACGGCTCAGTCAGCGTTTAAGTGGCACCGAAATGAGGCACCGAAATCTGCTTATTGATTCGGTCCAGTTACATACCGGATACATAGGTACTCAACCCTACTCTTGGATTACCCCTTCGTCTTGCGCTTCCTATAGCACAGCATCACGTAACAGAATATCTGTCAGTTCCTCAGCTAACCCTCAGTCAGCACCATATGGGAACTCTGATCCACCTCCGGCCTTCCAATCTCCAGCTCTGCCTACAGTAGGCGTGAGGATCCCCTGTTTCCATCTCCAGCCCCTAAGTCCTGGACTCCTCTTTGTCCTCTGACCCATCGGCTCCACCTTGGCTTTTTCTATTTCGTCCTCACCATTGCCATCACCCCACTCGCTCCACCAGCCTCCCTCGTCCCTCCAGCTCTGTCTTGGTCAGTCGTCACTCTGGTTTCGCTCCAGACTTCCAAACCTCCAGCTACACATCAGGCCTCCACCCCCTCCTGCTCCACTAGGCTCACCTTCCCTCTAGCTCTGCCATCCTCAGTTGTTCCGCCACAGTCTCCCAGATCCCCATATCCGTCTTGCTCGAATGACCCGTTAGCTCCACCTTGGTCCTTCGGACCTCAGGTGTCACCCTTATTCTCTACCTGTTCATCTCCACCTGGGTCTCCACCTCCACCTGGGTCTCCACCTCCAGCGACTCGGTCTCCATTGCTCGTCCCCAGGGTGTCATCTGCCAATTATAATAATAATAAACTTTATTTTATATAGCACCTTTAAAAGCTCTTTACAGAAGTGAAGAGTACAAAAAATAAGTATACAGACAAATAATAAAAATAAAACACAGAGAAGATATTTACGATATCAATGGTATTACATAAAGGCTAATAAAGGCTAAAAATGGGTTTTAAGAGCAGATGAACCTCATGTTTAATGTGGAGAGAGGCATGTTTGGCCATACACTCTCTCCGATCTCGTCTTAGGCCCCGCCCCCTCTTTTCCTCATTATTGATTGTTAATTATTTCATGCCCCACAGCTGTCCCCCTCTTGATTTGATCCTTTTATAATGCCCTTGTGTTTTCTGTCCTGTGTTGGTTCATTTCGATTCATGTGATTGCATGGCGAGTTCCTGACTTGTCAGTGTAGTCTAGTTATTTGCAAACTATGGTAAATGTTATCTTTAGTCCTGTCTTGTTTAGTTAGTCCGTGTTCCTGTTTATCTGTCATGTTTATATCTTTGTTATTTTACCCCCTCATGGGTTTTTGTTTTGTTATTATTATTAAATGTCTTGTTAACCCCTTACCCGCTGTCTGCACCTGGTTCTGCACCTGTCTCACCATGATCGTGACACAGAATGCATGACATTACATGATACCCGATCTTTAAGAATTATGCATTGTGCATATATTAAGAATAATTCCGTAGTACTCCAAAAAGTTTAGTTTTAAGTTTTATGTCTGTAACACAGTGTCTACACCGGACGTGACTGGCACGACGCGACACGACATGACACACGGCTTGTTCTAATGGGATTGTTGTGCCGCGACGTATCCAGTGTGGACAAAATGTATAATTATAATGGGTTCTAATTAGGGGTGTGCACGAATAGTCGAAAATTCGAATATTCGATCTGCAGTAGTTATTCGAATAATAAAATCGCTATTCGTATTTCGCTAAAATATTGCTCTGCTGGCCAAGCACGCAAACTAATACTAACAGTTATACATATATGCACTGGGTGGAGCTGTGGAGCGCGCAGTGAAAGTGAGATGATTGGATTTGATGACAAAATGGCGTCCTCGACCTGTAAGCACAGCGAAGTTTGGAACTACTTTGTTCAAAATGATCAACATGTGATGTGCAAAATTTGTCAGGCGAAACTAAGTTATCATCAAAGCACCACTTCATATGAATTCCAAACACCGAAACGTAATTATTGACCCACCGAATGAAGACGGACAGCTGCCCATCACAGCATTCGTGACTGCAGGAAGGCGGAGATGTACCCCCAAGCGAGCCGAAAAGACCACTCAGCTCATAGCAAAAATGATCTCAAGAGATATGCTTCCTTTTAGTTTCGTTGAGGGAGAAGGATTTAAAGAAGTCTTGCCATTTCTAGAGCCAGATTACGACATTCCCTCACGGAAAACCATAACAGCGAAAGCAGAGCTTCAACATGAGAGCACGGTTTCCGAATTCAAAACTACTTTAGTGATGGTAGAGTTCGTGAGCATTATATCTGACAATTGGACAGCATTAAACACAGAGTCCTATGTCACTATAACGTGCCATTTTATTGCTGATGGTAAGGTGAACAGTTATGTTCTGCAAACCCGAGCAATGGATGAGTGACACTCTGCTGCCAACCTGGCAGATCATTTGATGACATCTGTAGAGCAGTGGGGCCTGAACGGCAAAGTGGTCGCGTGCATGCACGATAACGCTAGCAATATGATAGCTGCAAACAGACACATGAACTGGGAATCTGTACCTTGTTTCGCGCACACGCTTCAGTTGGCCATCAATGATGGATTTAAAGCTGCAACCATAAATAGACTCATCGGAGCATGCAGTAGACTTGTAGGACATTTCCACCACAGCGCGATTGCCACAAATGCACTTAAGCAGAAACAAAGACAGTTAGAGTTGCCTTCACACAAGCTTGTGCAATACTGCAAAACGCGCTGGAATTCGACTGCTGATACGTTTGCACGATTACATGAACAGCGCTGGGCCATCACCGCCGTGCTCTCTGACAGGACGTAACCAAACTGGCGGATGCAAAAACTCTGGAGTTAATCGATGATCACTGGCAGACAATTGAGGAAATGTTACCTGTCCTCCAGACTCTGAAAACTGCAAGTGAAGCACTGGGTGGTGTTGGACTTAATGGTCAGTCCTGCATGCTCAAAAATTTGCACAGAGACGTTCTCCAAAATTAAACAGAAGTTTTATTATCAGATGTAAAAAGGGTAACAAAGCTTTGGGTTGTCAGTCGCTCTCCACACTCTCTCAAAAGCCAACAACCCAGTTTATTCAAAAAACACACATATTTATTCAGTATTTGACGTCGTTCTCATCTTCTGACTCCTCCTTTTTCTCTGGGGAGTATTGCTCCTTAGCAACCAATCACCGTGAACCACGTTTATCTGACTCCGTCCTTCTTTGTTAGTTTCTGCAAAACAACATCTCTCACAACACATGTTTTACATCCTGTGGTCAGTCGCTAGTTTCGGGGAGTGTTCCCTAGAGACAGTTTCTTATGGCCAGACAACATACCAACATTCTTTTAGTAAAAAGAAAACACTCAATCATCTAATGCTTTTAATTATGTAGCGTTGTTTCTTAATCCTATGATTCATTAAAACACATCACAACTCATGATTATACTTAAAACATATGCAGTGGATTGATTCATAACATTTCTTTTCTGTGTGACTCTTTGTGTGTGTGTGTGTGTGTGTGTGTGTGCGTGTGCGTGTGCGTGTGCGTGTGCGTGTGCGTGTGCGTGTGTGTGTGCTGACTTAGTTAGATTTATGGTTTCACCCCCTCTTTTCCTGTTTCACTCTGCTTGTCACAGTAATTTTCCACTGAGTAAAATAGCAAGCACATGATAAAAGCACACAGCTTAATGATTTAATGAAAGAAAACACTTATTGATTATATTGATAATTAAATCATACTTTTAACTGAATAATATTTCCACAGTGGCGAAAACTACGTGTCTGTCTCCATAGTCTATCCACTTGTGCAAAGCCTTTTATGCAGGTTTGTCTAATTTAAATGAATAAATGCATGTATTACTTAGTTTAGGTTCATTCTCTTTTTTTTCTAAACAAATTGTTTTCTTCAAAATTATTTTCTTAATTTTGTTTTCATTTAAATATATAAATTGATAAAATCGAATAAAATGTAAATCAATTCAAAGACGAACACCAGTCCAATGTTTAGCGTTTATATAAAAATGTTACTTAGAAAATAAATTAGGCAATAATGGAATATGAGACCAAAATTCTCAATTATTAATTTATTTCATCTTTGTCTACAGACACCTTCAAATGTGCAGTGGAGAATCACAGAAAGTGACTGAATTCAAAAACACCGTTGCGGCATCTCTCAAGCAACGAATAAACGCAGCTAACTTTGAGAACGTAGGGAAAACTCCTCTTCTCGCATCCGCCCTAGATCCTTGGCACAAACACCTCAGGTTCCTCGACGAAAACATGAGAGAAGGAGTGAGAAAAAAAGTTTTTGAACAATATCAGGGCATTTCCCTGGATGTGAGTAGCGCGGATGCACACGCCGCTACGAACGATGGAGAGGATGAGGCAATGCACCCTCGTCGGAAAAGACTGAGAAATGTGTGGTTGTGATAGAGGTGAGTTTTGGTTGTTTGGTACTTTGATAGTTTTGCTTGTTGTTTCGATGGAGCCAGCAGAAAGAGAAAGACTTCCCCTGTATGGGAATTCTTTGATCAGATTTCTTCTAACAAGGTATGGCCTACATACATTTTTATCAATGCATTATATTTGTTATTTTTTATTTTGAATGTCTCAATCTTTTATTCAAAGGTGAAGTGTATGTTGTGCTCCAAGGAATTGGTGTATATTAATAACACTTCATCTATGTTAAGGCATTATCGTGCCTTGCATGAGAACAAGGAGAGAAATGGAGGTGGGCCCATCCAAGGTGTGTCATTACAAATATTACAAAACTATGATATAATAATAATAATATATGAACAATTTTTCCATCTTTACTTTTGTAAATCATGAAAAGGAAAAGGTATGTTTTGTTTACACAGCTTCTCTTTTTTTCTAGCTACCAGAAAACAAGAGCTGGATGAGGCCCTGGTCACAATGATTGTGAAGGACACACAGCCATTTAGTGTTGTGGAGGATGTTGGATTTAGAGACTTTGTTCACAAACTAGACCCAACCGATGTTCTTCCCACAAGGCAGGTGTGTATAGGTGCATGCATCAAGCAAAAGTGTATTATAATATTGCATTTGGCAATTAAGCACAGCTTCTTCTTTCGTTTAGGCTGTAAAGGCCATGGTGGAGGCAAAATATGCCTAAGGAGTACAAGGAGAAGGCCAAAGCTGAGGTGAAGAAGGTGACTGCAGTTAGCCTGACATCTGACATGTGGACGTCCATCAACATCACAGGGGGCTGAACTTGTATCCCCAGGTAATGTAGTTTTTGGCTTTGAAGTCAATTTGGATTGTTTACTACACACTCACTAACAATGTCGTTGTTTTCTTCTCAGGTAACAGGCTGTGGCGTCGTTTGGATGACAGTGTGATGGTGTCAAGGGGAAGGCACAACCTTACAGCAGATGCTACTGTGGAAGTCCAGCGGTATCTTGCCGAACAAAATATTGGGCGATTGGAGGACCCACTTCAGTACTGGGAGAGACAGAAGATTAAATATCCACATTTGTATATGCTTGCTGTCAAGTATTTATGTACCCCGGCTTCATCTGTGCCATGCCAAAGGGTGTTTTCAAAGGCAGGAGAAGTTGTGTAAAAAAAAACGAAATCGCCTTAGCCCTAAAACAGTTGAGAAAATAATATTCTTGAATAAAAACTCCTGAAGTATATCCTGTTCATCATTTTCCTTGTTGCACAAGCAAAATCACAGTCCCCTGCAAAGTCTCACAAGCACATTCACTGCCCTCTGCCCAGTTAAACCCAGACACTTTTCAGTTTTATAATAATAATTCTGCCTATTATGACCAAAACATTTATTTACACACATTTCATAGTCCCATTCATTTCAAGCCAACACGTTTATTACACAGTTATGTGTACAATCATTATATACCACCAGAAAATACACATATTCATACAATGCATTAGTCTATGTGGAAATTTTTTCCTCCACCTTTATTTCTAAGCCTTAAATGGCACAAAATACAGTGTATCACAGACCACATCAGGCACATCTGTAATGTATCTGCCTGTTCTACACTCTTTGGCCACCAGATGGTATTTTGAGCAAATGAAGCCTCGAGAAATGAACCCTTTTGTGAACCACTTGGCTGAAAAGCTTCAATGCTTCATGAGGCTTCATCTCGCCATCACTAGACACAAGATCGCTGATGAACGCATATTGAGAAATGGCCCTCGTTTGAGATATTTTCTGTTAGTGAGGAAATGGATAATAAAATAGGCTATACACATTTGTATAACAAGGACGATGCAGGTCTAATATGACCCCTCAGTGGTCAGCAGCTACAGACCAATTTCACTCCAGCCCTTCCTTCCAAAGGCCCTATAGAAAGGGTGGTATTTAACCAGTTATCTGCATATCTCTCACAGATCGGCCCGTAAACTAGACATTCAACAATTTGGCTTCAAGAAAGGACATTCTACACAGTATCATTCAACACTCTTAAAAATGTTGGGTTATTTAAACACAGTGTTGGGTCAAAAATGGACAAATCCAACAGTTGGGTTATAAATGATCATGCTGGGTAGTTTTAATCCAAAATGGGTTGTTTTAACCCATTCTTGGTCCAGTAGAAACATTGTAAACTTAACCGTTGGGTTTAGAAATACTTTTATTATATACACAATATTCTTTATATCTACAGTATACACTGTGTTTGCATAATGTTTACAGTGATCCCAGTGTACAATATTATCTCTAAAATATTTTTTTTAATATTGCTTCATTGTGCCAACAGCTGCTGCCATTTTTAAAAAATCCTCATAATTGATGTAATTCTTTGATCATTTCTGGGCTCTTCTATAACTGTTTGGTTGGGGTCAGCCAGGAATTCAAAGATGAAGACTGCAACGGACTGCTAGAACAGCTGAAAGGATCATTGGAGCAAGCCAGCCCAAACTTCAGGACAACTCCAGAATAAACAAGCGAGCAGGTAACATCATCACACACTCCTCTCACCCCGGCCACAACCTGTGTTGTCGTCGTCTTCTTTTCCTTAGTCGTACTTATTTAAACTTACTTATTGTTCTTCCTGTTCTCATGTCATGTATCTACTGTATGTATGCATGTATGGATACTTGAATGATCAATAATATCAGATATGCAGCTTAGAAATGTAGCATGGTGTAATGGTTCCTATTAATTGATGTCAAATAGTCTTGAGGGATCATCGCTCTTACATCTTAATCTGTAATTAAAAACTCCACTTATAACAATAAAGCAGTAAGGAAAGAGAAGAAAACGCTTTCGTGCATTTTTCTGAAAGCTGGTTCAAATGAATATATGAATAGGCTACAAAATTAATTGACCTTAAACTAATCATAATTGAATATAACCTCTGCAAAATGCTGCAAATGCATGCACAAAAAGAGATTTAAGACTCAAATAGCTTTATGGGCATGGTAAAATGGCGTTATATTGCCAAAGCAACTTTAAATATGCATAAGTTTACACACAAATGCATGATATACTGTATAACGCTACACTAACATAATGTAATGCGATTAAGTGGCCGCAAGATGTCGCACCTTTCCCTGTTTTCTTATATGGCGCTTTTCACAATGTGCATTGTTCCAAAGCAGGAACAATCGTTAATGGCATTAATAAAAAAAACACAGATATAAAGGTATATACAAATTAAAATAATTACAATTAATGTTGATGATTATTTGATTATATAATGATGATGATTGTGCTGCTGTTTTAGATAGACTGGTTGAGTAAAACAAGTAAAACTGCAATAAGACCTTATAACATTGCAGGCACTCTATTGGTGCACACGAGTACAAACATCTATGAGTACAAAGGCACTGTATATTAGTATATTAGCTGTTATTGCTGTAGTGTTCTCTGCTCTGGCACTGGTTTGTTATATTTAATTGTTAATTGTTTAAAGTTTTATGGTGGTTGACAGACAAGTTTATTGCGCATAGAGAGTTTAATAATAAAACAATAGTGTTTCAAGGAAGGAAATGGGTGTGTTCTTGGAATCCACGTCATAACATGCAACATCTCGCGATATTTGTTCGTGCGGCTCTTTCATAAAACCTCCGTGCGTCCGTTCGCCCTCTCGTTCGTCCTCAGTGTAGGATAACGAAGATACGCGCTCCTCTCAGGAGCAAAAACAGGTCACGTACAACATCATATGATTTATTGACAGTCGGGACGGTCACAGTGTTCGCACCTCGTTTAAAGTCGGAGTAATCTCGGATCAAACTGAAGTGAGTAATTTAATTCATTTTTTAAAGGGGAGCACATTAATGCTAATCTTATTAGCATGTACATGTAACGTTAGTCGACTTGCTTATGGGAGTTGACGTACGATACATTCAACAGTTTATTACGTTAGCTGAATAACAATGAGTTTACTGGTTGTATCTTCTTACACGACACAAGTCTTACAATAAAGTGGTGTGTGTTTGAGGTGTTATTATGATTCTTTGCTTAGATGTCATCTGTATACACACACTAATGTTAGATATTCTCGCATTATAAAGTGTACCTGAAGTGATAGTCTTCTAAGGAAGTTTAGTTGCAGGCTTTATTTTTATTTGTATACAAAACGTGATATTTGGCATAATCTTTAAGGTTTTTCAGAACATGACAACCTTGAGTGATGTAACGTTTGTTTGACAGACTTGTTCTCATGAGTCATGTTTTTTGTAACTCTTTTCAGTGATTTTGTTTTAGTTTAATAGTTTGATTTCTGGATCTGTGTTTATTTATGCTTTTTTATGTTCGTACTAAAAAATAGATATCAAGACGATATTAGAAATATTTAACAAAACTAACTTCTGAAAAATATGTTATCGTGAATGAAATGCCTTTATGTTTTCGTACCTGGTCCAGACGATCTTTGTTTATTATTATTATTATTATTATTATTATTATTAGAAACTACAAGCAGAAACATATTATAACAAGATATCCGAATAAAAAAGCAACAAAAAATAGCTTAAATGTTCAGGTTTTCATGAGGCATGGTGTTTCATATAGGGAGAGAACTAAAACATTCTGGAAGGTGTGCCCTGAGGACCAGGGTTGAGAAACACTTTATGAATTGCTTACCTTAGGAACGGTAACCAAGTGTAGCCACCATGTTTTTCTGGCAGATGTATTACTGTAGTGACACCATGGTTAATGTTGTTTTTGGCATTATAACGTCTGTATTAACACTGCTTTATTTCATTTCAGGCTTGGACAATTATGGATGCCATCATTCGCTGCCCATTCCTGTCTCGTGTCCCCCAAACTTTCCTGCATCAGGCTAGAAAGTCCTTGGTTGCGTACGCAGTGAAATGTCCTGTCATGATGGACCTCGCCTCGAGGCCACTGGTCCGCTCTGTCTGCTCTTCCTCTGCCAGCTTTCAGAAGGTCGAGAATACGACCCCGGCCAATGAGGGTCAGTCTGTTTAACCATTGCTTGTTCATGCACTTGTTCAAGCATGTGTTTACTACATATAGTCTACATTTTAAAGAGAAAAACACTACTCCACATTGTTCCTCGATTGAAAGTGCCACATGACTTCATTACACTGCATATGCATTATGACATTAGAAATGCATAAATAGCAGTAATTTTGTTGTAAATTACCATTTGTACATCAGTTGGGTTTGAAAAATTGATGCGTTTAAAAATTATATTAGATAATTTGGAAATGGATGGTAATGTTGAATGCGTTGCATAATGGGAGTTGTAGGAAACTTTTTCCTCGTCGAAGCAGAGACCAGGAGACGTTGGGATATCTTTCATACAGAAGTTCTCTTTATTGAGGACTCGCTGTGCGTCGCTGTAGTCATCCAAGTCTGACTTTAGTTCAGTACAGTAAAGTTTTATACCTTTCAAGGGGGCGGGATACATAGAGGTGGAGATGATTTACACATAGCATGCAAATGCAATACAGGAATCAGCCTGTTACCGGACTTGTCCCAGCCAAGGTCTCATCAGCATAGCAGTGTCATTCAAATGCATAGGTGCTAATCCAATCAGCCTGACAGTATTGACCATACCTTCACATTATCATAGAGACAAAGGCTTAGCTGTGCCTTGAGCTTAGCATTCACCTTTAACTTGGGACCCTGCCCAATGGTCAGGAAGTGAATAAAGACAAAAGGGTAATGTCTCAGACATCTGGGCTGCCTGACTTGATCTTCTTCGAATGTCATCGTCTTTACCTCAAAATGTGAAACATAATGTATATAACTTTAACCTAGATATAACATTGTATACATTTGTAATCCCACGGAGTATAATATATACTGTAGAGGGAGTAAAATATATTCATTTTGTATGCGGTTTTGTTATTCTCACCATTACGTTATTATTTTAACTAAAAAGTCCCCCCTTTGTTTTTTAAATTAGAACCTGAAGGGGCCCCCAAAGTACCTCTGGACCACCCCGCGCCTTCAGCAGGTCAACCTGCGGCCTCCAAATGCCCCTTCCTGGCAGCCGAGATGGGCCAGAAGAACAGCAGCGTGGTTCGGCAAGCTCGCATGGAACTACAGGAAGACGTTTCTGAAGTTCGCACCGTGTGCAAAGGTTTGTGAGGAAGCGATTCGCTGCTTTTGGATCTTTATTTAAACTTTTATTAGAGCTTGCATGAAACAGTCAGTGGCTTGACATCTAAAGGTGATCCATTTTTCAGATGTCCCTCAATCTGAGCTGAAACCCTTGGTCAAGGACACTAAGGTTGGAGGGAACCTCATGAGGAAGCTGATGAAACAACGGCCAACCAGCGTCTCTCACTTGCTGCAGGAGAACATGCCCAAGAGTAAGAGTTTTTACACATCTACGTCTTGCGCTAAGTGTTGTGCTAAAAGCGCAATGGTGAAACTGAAACTGTAAACCACTTCTCATTGTGATTCGGCTTGTGTTCGTCTCTCGCAGCTGTCTCCAACTTTCGCTACGATGAGTTCTTTGAGAAGAAAATCGAGGCGAAGAAGAACGATCACACATACCGTGTGTTTAAAACGGTGAACCGCAGAGCCACCGAGTTCCCGATGGCGGACGATTACACCGAGTCCTTGTCCTACAAGAGGAATGTTTCAGTGTGGTGCAGCAACGACTATCTCGGCATGAGCCGCCATCCATGGGTTGTGCAATCTATAATGTAAGTGAATCATCCAGAACTTGACAAGAATAGGTGCATGTCATATTTCACTGGAAATCAAATGCAAAACTGTGCTTTAAAGAAAACAAATTTTGTTTTTTATTGTTGCATCGTGATGTTATTTTCATGACAGTTGGGGACAAAATATTCTCACTACATAGCAAAATCTAATGTATGTGATAAAAGTAATCAAGTGTGTGATATGTCTTGAATTGCCTTAATGTATTCAGGTAAAAACAAAAATGAACATATAATAAAAAAGTCTTTAAGAATTACAAAATGCAAGTAAACACTTAAGGAAATAAAAAGGATTCAGTTTTATATTTTGGGGCAAAATGTGATGTTATGCTTTCAAATTCACCCGTTCGTGTGTTGTGTAACAGCTCCCCGTGTTCTCTTTCAACAGGGACACGTTACAAAAACATGGTTCAGGAGCTGGAGGGACTCGAAATATATCGGGGACGAGTAAGTTTCACGTGAACCTGGAGCACGAGCTTGCCGATCTCCACAAAAAAGACGCCGCCCTGCTGTTCACCTCCTGTTTCGTAGCCAATGACTCTACGCTCTTTACGCTAGCAAAAATACTACCTGGTAATTATTTTGTTTTGCCTGAGGATTTGAGCGACATTTGAGATGAAACGTGACCCGTTCAGATTTCCAACTTGTTTGTATTTTCTTTTCAGGCTGTGAGATCTATTCAGACGCAGGCAACCATGCCTCCATGATACAGGGCATCAGGAACAGCGGCGCCAAGAAGTTTATCTTCCGCC
This sequence comes from Triplophysa rosa, assembly GCF_024868665.1. Classification (NCBI taxonomy): domain Eukaryota; kingdom Metazoa; phylum Chordata; class Actinopteri; order Cypriniformes; family Nemacheilidae; genus Triplophysa; species Triplophysa rosa. Next base: position 3,815,537 of record NC_079909.1, on the reverse strand, counting down.
ACAATGACGCCAACCACTTGCGAGAGCTGCTGATGAAATCGGATCCATCCACTCCGAAGATCGTGGCTTTTGAGACCGTGCACTCTATGGATGGTAAGTAAGGACCTCTTTGTTACGCTCCGGGGACTCGCGCGAGCCTGTAGTTAATGGCGACTCTTGTTTGTTGTGTTAGGCGCTGTGTGTCCTCTGGAGGAGATGTGCGATGTTGCCCACGAGTTTGGTGCTATCACCTTTGTGGATGAGGTCCATGCCGTGGGACTGTATGGAGCCAGGGGAGGTGGCATTGGAGATCGGGACAATGTAATGCACAAGATGGACATCATCTCTGGAACTCTTGGTGAGTATGACCTGTTGTGGTAAATTGGGACTTGGGTGTTTTAAACCAAGCTTTCCTTGTGTAGCTGCATTGTTAGTTTTGAATGAGGGTCAGGTCTGTGGACGTGACAGCGGAGGTCTGGTTTTGTCACTCAATGCTCTAGTGGATACTTATTGAACAGAAGCTGCCGTCTTGTCTCCTAGCAACGAGAGCTCCTGCTTTGCTCTTATTGAATTGCTCTTGAATGGCTGTTTGTCTGCCTGCTTGAGATGACCCAGAAGGCATTTCGAGTGTTTCAGTTGAGGTCATCGTTAATATCTATAAATATAGGTTCAATGTGCATAAAGCTTATATTGCTGCGTGATCATTTAAGATTGAATTTCCTCAAAGGCAGATCATGTATTTCCTCATAGTTCTCAGCTCATTTTGAGTCGTCTGAGTCATCCATTCAGAGGAAATGGCTGCAGGTTTGATTTAGACTGAGTCACCAATGAATTTACAAACAAAACACCCGATTGGTTGACGTTTTTATACTAGTTGCCAGTAAATACAGCTCAACAGGAACTTGTGTTGACTGTTTATTGTCAATACATACTCTCTTTTTCTCCATTGGTGCAGTACGTTCTGTATAGTGATCAGTGTTGTAAGTTACTCTGAAAAAGTCATTAATTACTAGTTACCAATTACATATTCAATAGTGTCATTCGATTACTGTATTAATGACTCTCTCCAAAAAGTATTGAAGTACTTATTATTAATTACTTGATATATTCTATATCAACCTTGATTAGTTAAGTGATTCAAGCATAGACATGCAACGGCTATTTTAATTTATTCAAATAAATCATATAAAACTACATAGTAGGGCTGTCTTCAAAATATCGATACGGCGATACATCATCGTGAGCTCCTGACGATGCACTCATCGATTCTGCAGCACCTTTGTAATTAGCCAATTATAATGCAAAAATATTGTGTTACGATTATTAAAGGTGTAAAGGATCTGATCGGAGTTATCAGTGTTCCAATCCGTACGGATCGCCCCACACAATTCTAAATGGATGTGACCCGCGGATTAACTGCAATGTTTCACCATCATAACGGAAAGGTTAAGAGCACGCTCTTTTACCTTCTCTCTGCATCCGTGTGCGTTTTCCGTAAATCCGTAAACGGTTGCTTTTAAGGCAAAGTTTAAAGTTAGTGTCAGGTAGGCGCTAATTCAACACACATGACGCAGCTATGCTTTTGCCTTATCCACTATAAAACTATTGCACGTGATTAAAATCAATGAAACTCCCTCCGCTGGAGGGATGTAGTGACGCGCTGCTCGCTCATAATACAGTAACGCATTTGAAAAAGACGTGAAAGAGCCACAGTACATGTGCGTGTAATAGAAAGTGAAGAGCAAAGACCTGCTTAAATCTTACAGCACCAATACATTTATAATATATCTAGAAATCCGCCATCTATTTCAATTCAACACATTTCTTTTTTAATTAAATCTATTTACACTGACTGCACGTTTATGCATGTATTCATATTTATTTGTTATACATATAGTCTATTTGTAAAGCACATGCATATATATGATGTAGCCTAGAAACCCTGTTTTAGAAACAAGGGTCTATAAAGACTTGGTCTTTTACAACTTTATACTCATTCTCAAAACTACTTTATGCATTGATTTGTCAGATTAACTGACAAGTAGTTATGAATGGCAATTTTCTGCAAGTATATTTTGTTCTAAATCTTTCATATGAGAAATGTAATAAAAAATTCACCCGTATCGTGATACATATCGTATCAAGGCCTTGTATCGGGATGCGTATCGTATCGTGAAGTTGTTGGCGATACACAGCCCTACTACATAGTAAAGTATTTTTTATTACCTTACCAAAATATTACAAATGTGAGAAGGATACTTTAAAGTACGCATTTTAAAGATTTATGTCAATTCCACTATTGTATATTACACAGTAATTAGTTTGATTACATCAGAAGTTACTTTAATTAAATTACAGAAAAAAATAAGAGTAATCCATTACTTTACTTTTTCCAGGATAACGTAATTAAATTACTTAGTAACTAGTTACACCCAACACTGTGATACAGGACACACTGCTGCTTCCTCTAATGCTGTTTTATTTTCACAGGGAAAGCGTTCGGGTGTGTCGGAGGTTACATTGCTAGTACCAACGCCTTAGTCGACACCGTCCGTTCCTATGCCGCCGGCTTCATTTTCACTACCTCCCTCCCGCCCATGCTGCTCGCCGGTGCCCGCGAGTCCATTCAGATCCTAAAGAGCGAAGAAGGTTGTGCGCTGAGACGAAAGCACCAGCGCAACGTGAAGCTGCTGCGTCAGATGCTGATGGATACTGGCCTGCCTGTAGTCCATTGCCCCAGCCACATCATTCCAGTCAGAGTACGTAGGCAACGGTCGCCATTTGTGATGTATTTGTGACTTTTGTTATTCACTAAGCTCTACGTTGGTGTGCACGTGGCTAATACGAATGCTTACAATCAGGTTGCAGATGCAGAGAAGAACACGGAGGTCTGTGACATCATGATGAGCCGCTACAACATCTACGTCCAGGCCATTAACTATCCCACAGTGGCACGTGGAGAGGAGATGCTCCGGATCGCCCCGACTCCACATCACACGCCGCAGATGATGAAATACTTTGTCGGTGAGTTTGATTGAACGTGGTTTGGTACGGTGTTGATGCATAGTTGTGTCCTGCGGCACAATAAACAATGACTTTCTTTGTCTATCGCAGATAAGCTAACTCAGACCTGGAAGGAGGTGGGTCTTGAGCTGAAGCCACACTCATCCGCTGAGTGTAACTTATGTCGACAGCCGCTGCACTTCGAGGTGATGAGCGAGAGGGAGAAGTCTTACTTCAGCGGGCTCAGCCAACCTATATCAGCCTGCGGCTAACGCCCGCCTTCATCCAGCATTACACATTCCACACAGATATATTAGCGTCTAAAATATCGTAAATTATTGAGATCACTATTCCATGTACGTCAAATCCTGTATGAGAAAATAAATCTGTAGAAAAAGGATCGTGTATCTATGTATTTTGTTAACAGAGAATACATTTGAGAATTTTAGTATTAAAATTTATATTTAAGACAGAAAATGTTAAATCAGTTGGTCAAATAGGTTTTAAAGGTGTTTTAAAGCGTTTTTTTGGATTTTGATGGAGGCTGGGCACTTTTCCTGAATTTGAATAAAGGCATGACGCTACCTTTGGACACAGACGTAACTTGTTTTCTTTGTGTCATTTGAGCAGCTTGTCTAGATCAATGATTGTAATTCATTAGTATCAATTTGGCACGTGCGTGCGTGGTTGTGTACAGGTTTGTGGTGACTAAATGTCCACACAAGGAGGGTAAATTGTCAATTAATTATTAAACTAACTGAATTCTGTTTGAAAAACTGCATAAAGGTTTGTGTGCGAGTTTGGTGATACAATTTACAGTTTGGACAGTAAAAGACAGTCAATGGAAATTCTCCACTCTATAAGAAGTGTGTGTGTGATGCATATAAAGCCTGAGGTATTTTTCTGAAACGGCACATTGCATTTTGCATCGCACTTCACAACAATATAACATATCTGTCCTATGAAATAATATCAATACCAAACTAAATTCAGTTACTGTATATTACACAGCCGCTGAGAAAATAAAGCGACCATTCCAAATTTTCATTTAATCATCACTTCTAGATTTATTGTGGTCATTCCAGTTCAGTGTTTGTTGAATTTCAACAAAATCAAAGCTCAGGAGTGACAGTCATCCAACAGAAATGTGAAAGACTGACAGCATGACACATGAAAACTGAGAAAAATCCAGGTTGTCACATTAAAATGTTTTTTTTTACATTTTCCTAAATACCTGTATAAATATGACTGTTGTATTGCTTAAAAGTGAATATGAACTTGTTTTCTTTGCCGTATTTGAGGTCTAAAAAAATACAGAGCATCTTTTCTGTTATTTTGACCTGTTTCTCCAGTTTTCATTTTCTGCAAATGGAAACAAAATTTGTATTTGAAATATTGTCAGTAGTTCACAGAATGAAACAAAAATGATAATTTTACATAAACACTTACCTATTATTCGAAAAAGTATCTCTAGTTTTTCAACAGCTGTATTTCCATATACAAACCAAATACAAATCTACGGTTTAACAGAAGTCTAGTTATTTTCAGTCACAGTATTGCTTGTTTGTTTTGAAAGTAAACCATAATGTAAAAATTATATGCAGTATAATATTAAAATGAATATATCTCAGTGTTGCTGTTGTTGAAGGGCTATCATGTAAAAAGGGTGTACTGTATACAAACACAATGGTTTGGAAACATATAACTGAATTATAGCTAAATGAGTAACAGTCGTGTATAGAGAAGCAGAAAGAATACTTCCTAGTTTCCTTTTACTATATTTACTGTATTGTAAAGTGATAATGTTATCATTTCAAAGCATGTTGACCATCACAATGATCACATGTTCCTTGCACACTAACCTACATACATGGTCAGGTAGTGGGTCAGCTGTAAAATGAGACGGGTCTGAGGGTGAGCGGACGACAGCAGTCTTAGAAAATAGGTGTATATGACATCACCATCTGTTTCCTCCTAACACTGACGCTTACATACGTGGCTGCTACTGTACGTGCGAAATGAGGTGACCCAAATAAAAGAAATAGAGCATTGGTTAGAAAAATATTTATGTAATATATAATGTGGGCCATGATGTTGCGGCTACTTTGACATTTGAACTCTTTCGTGGAAGTAGACAACATGATTTAAAGAAAAAGCATCCCAGATAAACAGATCAGTTCTTATAAACACATGTATCAGTTTTTGTCTTTTGAAGGGCAGTTTGGTAATGTGATTAAATGAATCTTGAGTGACCATCACATGATGTTTTCATGACACATACTCCTTAATTTGGAAAAACCACTCAAAAGCAGTTTTGTGTTTGTTTTAGTTCAGCTTCAACCTCAGACAGACTGACTCCTCTGCGTTCTCTGATGTTAGATGTTGTTTTAAGAAAGAGGAATTTTATCACTAGCAAACACCACCACAATGTTCAACCATTGACTTCTCAGTTTTGGTTATAAATGGAGCAGTACTGCCTACTGTAACACTAAATGCCAGTGAAGTAATGTATTTAGGGTTCCCAAAGTCAGCGAAAACCTGAAAATATATATATTACATGTAAAGCCTATAAAAAAGTGTTAAAAATCACATTTTTAAAGACATTTCTGATTAGAATGTGTTGTAAACTCTAGTTTTATCTAATTTATTAAGTCAATGTGTGAATAAGTGAGCTCAATTTCTATTTTATTTAGACAATTTCTATGTCTTAATCCTTAAAATGGAGTTTAAAGTGGTGCTAAACATAGTTTTGTTTTTAGTTTTATTGTTGTTTTATTAACATTTGAAATTAGCTACATTTTTATATTCTTTTGTCGTTTTATTATTGATTTGTTTATTTTATGTTGTTATGTAATATGTATGATGATAATGTATTTTTTAATGTACTTTTTGTTTATTATTATATTTATTATAATTTTAGTTTTTCATGGACTTTAAGTTTTTCCAATACTGTTTAGGCCGATATTTTATTTGATTTTAATAAACAGAAAAGTTTTCAAAGTTTTAATTTTAGTCAACTATAATAACCTTGCTCATTAACTTCTCTTTAAATTTGAGCTGTCAAACGATTATTCACGATTAATCACATCCAGAATATAAGTTTGTGTTTACATAATATATGTCTGTGAATTCTGCATATTAATTTTGTATTTATAATCACACACACACATATAGGAAATTTTTACATGTATTTATTTACGTTTACAAATAATTTAATATTTTAACATTTCTATATAGATGTTAATTAATTTTTAAATTGTATATTTTTCTTAAATATATGCGTGTATGTGTGTGTTTTTATAAGTACAAAATGAATATGCACAGTACATGCAGACATTATGTAAACACAAACTTTTCTTCTGCATGCGATTAATCGCCATTGATCGTTTGACAGCCCTACTTTAAAAAAAAAAACATTCAGGAACAAAGACAATTATTCTAAAGTATTAAAGTCTTATGTTATTATTTCTTTACAGAAAGCAAGCTGTACTTTTTACTGTAAAGCTTGTACATTTTCTCCATTTATTATTTAATAAACTGATTATGTAACACTGTACTTTATAGTGTTTGTATAAACACATGATGATGTGCTAATACAACGAGAACTGATATGAGTCATGTCTTGAATTAAGAGTATTTATGATGACTTTAAAGAGAACGAGGAGGTCGTGTGTGTTCATTTTAAAGCACTCAGATCTTTCACAGACAGACTCTCTTGACGATCGGAAATGGCCTTGTGTTTGTGAAAGCCAAACCTACGGCATGTCATCTGATTTTTAACCTGATGGGGGATCTTCCAAAATAACAGCATGATCTGTCATGCGTATGACAAATCATTAAATATAACATGATTACAACAGAACAAATAGTGAAAATTGACATTTCTGTAAAATAAAACAGAATTTAATCACTCTCAGAGTGTTTTTTTTTTTACTTTTTTAATTGTATATGTTTACATGAAAAACGTCTAACCTAGACAACTTTCCTTCATGAATAAATAAGGCAAACAAGCTTTTTCTTGAGTTTCGGTGTGAAATATGATCCAAACATGTTTGGCAGGATTTGTGTGAGGACCGTCACGGCTCCATGTCTGAATCATCGCGGAAAAAAACCCCAAAGCGTCTTTTGAGAACCTGCCCTGGCACAACCGCTCAACACACTCATAATGAAATCTCTGCATCTGTCAATAGCACACAATTATGCGCTGTGACAGGACACTTGGTTTATGTATCTGATTTACACTTCCTCATTCATCCACAGGTGGCAAACAAGGCAGATAGTTCACTAAACACACGTCATACAGTAATGCAGAATCACAACTAATATCATTTCAGGGCCAGTTTTCAGAGGGTTTGTGCTGGGCTGATTTTCATCACAGCCCTATAATCTGCACACCTGAGCTCTTGGAACAATACTCCTTTCTGTCTTTAAAAGCTGGAATTCATACATTACATCTGTCAGAGCACGCATGAGCCGCCGTTTAATAAGCAACTTTCTCAGGAAAACTGTATGTGGTTAGACACCCGCCCTGCCTGGTATCAGTCATGTGATCAGACAGGCCATAAAACATACGTCACATCAGATTAAAGCCCAACTCCTCCAGCACTCTGTGGGCAGGGAAACTCTTTTAAAGAGGAAGGTGTTTGTGTTCCTGCTTTAGATATTTTTACTTCTAAATTAGGTAATGGTTGTTGTTTCCGGTGTTTGTGTCTTCTCTGAAGTTGAAGTACTTCAATACGGCATAACAAATATTTCACAAATGTGTTAAATGCAGAAAAATACGTGTTTTCCTGAAAAGTATTATAAAATTAGAATGACAGAACTGTTTCTCATTATTTCTTATCTCCTTAATTAGCTCCATCACAATCATCTTTCTAAAACAATTTAATAAAGCAACAGATTTGTAAAATACAGCGCGTAGTGGTGTCCGTGTGTCATATTTGTACAGTATGTGCATTTAATTCCCCCTCAGGTTCGATTAAACCATCTACTGTATATATGAGGTGTATGGTAAAAATGGACAAAACACTAAACTTTTAAGGTATTTATTGGACAAAATTGTTTGGCAAGAAAACAAGAAAAGCAACTAGCATGTGAAGGAATGGGTTTTATTCAAATATACAAAAACATACAATAACAAAAAGCTCACAGGAAATTAAGCAAACATTTTCATCAGTTTTTGATTTTATTTTATTTTATTTTTATATAATTTCATTTCATTTTCTTGACCCTCTCTTCTTGACTCAAAGATTTGCTCATGTGTTGTGTGATTTTTTCAGTGTACACTCTAAACACAACTTTGTTAATACATCTTTAATAATGTATTTGAATACAATGTAAACACAACATTTTTGTTAAGTTGGAGACAGCATGATCCATTTGCTCGGCTGTCTCATTCCACTCTCAAAGTACGTTCACTTCCAACACTTGCTAACTCCCTAAACACTTTTCTCTCAGAGAAATCACCATCGGCGGTTTATTGTACTCACAGGACAAAACAGGTAGAACACACTCTCTCTAACAAACTCACTCTCTAACCGTGTGCACTGTGCCCTATACTCATACTGAACAGTGATAAACGTCACTGTATCACACACTGTGTGTGTTTAGAACAATAGTGAAGGGAGTGAGGAAAGAGACATCACTTTTAATCTTGAAGTTAACACAGAAACAGGCATACGTTTTGAACAAGTCGTTTTTGGGTGAACTACCCCTTTAAGTAACATCCCTTCATGCAGTGTGCTTCAAAGGTGCAAAAATGCTGTTAGAAATTTGCCCAGGCAAGAATATTTCTCATATCTATCTGGGAATCTACATTATTGGTAAAGCCAGCAACTGATTTTTGCTTCCATATTATTTTGTGTTTGTGCGTGGGTGTGTGGGTGTGTGTGCGTGTGTGCATGTCCCCACTGAGATAGTAAACCAGACATGTGTGCGTGCGTGCGTGCGTGCGTGCAGGCGCGTGAGTGACAGACAGGCAGAAAAGAGAGCGTTGTTGACCACTGAACTGTTCGTGCAAATGAACTCCCTGCTTTTCATACATAAATAAATGAATATTATGTCAAAATTCAAATAAATACGGCGGATAAAAGTAGACCGTGACAACCCAGGTCAATCTAAAACTGAAATGCTTAAACTATGAAAATAAAAAAGATATTTTATTATTGATGCTATAGGGTCATATTTGGTAGGCTATATTATCATTACAAATATAACAAACACATTTGTGGAAATTTATCTTCACATGGAACATTTCTAATAGGCTTTTGTGCGTGTTGAGTGGGTTTAAGTTCACGCTGTTGCCTTTGGTAGACAACCTCCTTCAAGCACACACCCAACAAGGATGTGGAAACTTCGTGCATTCCAGAATTTGCACCCTATAACCAAAGGCACTTCTCACCAAACAACAGGCCGACTAAAAACTAACAGAATTTCATCAGAATCAGATCCAAAAAGGAGGTATAAAAAGAAAAAAAACATTGAGTACAGTGAGACGTGAGTTTTTCTCCTCTCTCAGATGTTAAGTGGGCTGTACTGATCTCTTCACTCGGGGGAGATTGTAAACAGTGTTTTGTCACGCGAACATAGGAAACCTTTTTTCTTTTCTTTAAGCAAACAAAAGCAAGCACTGTTCTCAGATTGGACTGAGACTGAACTCATTGTGCGATAGGCTTACTGTATATACTGACTGCTACTGTATAACCGTAAAGAAGAAAAGATTTTAGGTAAGAATGGCGAATTGTGTGTAATAAATAGACAATAGCTACAGCTTTACCTGGGCAGTTGCCAACATTTAAAATAGAAGTTCAAGAGATCGCTTCAGACCTTCTTGAAACAATACACGGGCGACTGGACACACAGAAGCCAGAGGGTTTTAACTGATTTAGTTGCATTATAAGGGTGCGTTTACACATGGCATTAACATGTGACCTGTATCTGGATGTTGTCCACATACACATTGAAAAGACAAGTGTAAACGCGCTTCTGATCGGAATGTCATCCGATCAACGTGTCCTGATCCAGAGGTAGTCGAGGACGCATTGTGATCGGATCTCAGTGTAATGTAAACGCAATCCAGACATCTTATCTACATTTACCGGTACAATTTCACAGAAAACCCCGCCCGCTATCATTATTCTCTCGTCTGTCCGAAACCTGTCAGACTGCGGAGCAGCTGACAAATACAGAGGAAAGTTTACTCTTGCTCACGCACTCTTGTACAGTCGTTCGTTTTCCCACGAAATTATCATGGATACTTTAACCTACAGAGGATTTATGTCAAATCACACGAGATGTTTTACTTGACCACTTCAGCTGTATCATCGCTGTATTTGTGACTGCCATGAATGGCGTTGACTCGCACACAAAGCGCCAGCTTAAAACGCATCATTTGTTTATTTTCATGTCACAGACACGAATGGCAACACTATACCAGCTTGTTTCTAACATACGTTTGTGTATTTACTGTAGCCTATACGGCGTAATCAACTCCGGTTGGCCGAGGGCTGCTGCCGCTTGTGTCTCGTACGGCTCTCACTAAATCCTTGGTGTTTCGAGTCTGACGGCATCACCCAAACGTGTTTTTTCATCCATTTTAACAATCATAGGTAGTTTAGATGGTTAGAGTAAGGTTAGGGTTAGGGTGTGGGTTAGGGTAAAGGTTTCGTAAGACTTGAAACAGCAAAGATTTAGTCAAAACCAACAAGCCACGCCCACGGATCTCACTCGAAAGTACCGTCCCCTGAAGACAGATTAAGCGGCAGACGGGCAGCTTGAAACGGAGCTCTGAATACACCGTATATCATTTACACACAGAAACAAGATTGTATAGTGTTGCTAATAGCTGATGTCAGTAAGCACGCTATTTAGGGCGCAGACCAAAGAAACGACGCGCTGTCACTTTCAGCCGAACCAACCCAAATAGCAGTGGTGTAAAGTATTGGAGTAAATGTACTTAGTTACTTTACTTAAGTATCTTTTTGGCTACTTTGTAGTTGTACTGAGTATTAAAGATATTAGCAACTTTTACTCTCTACTTAACTACATTTTTGAACAAGTATATGTACTCTTTACTCCACTACATTTGTAATGACTAATGCAATTACACATTACATTTTGCATGACACCTATCTTATAATTAATATTGCCATTTACGGGGCAATGAAGGTACNCATGGCATTAACATGTGACCTGTATCTGGATGTTGTCCACATACACATTGAAAAGACAAGTGTAAACGCGCTTCTGATCGGAATGTCATCCGATCAACGTGTCCTGATCCAGAGGTAGTCGAGGACGCATTGTGATCGGATCTCAGTGTAATGTAAACGCAATCCAGACATCTTATCTACATTTACCGGTACAATTTCACAGAAAACCCCGCCCGCTATCATCATTCTCTCGTCTGTCCGAAACCTGTCAGACTGCGGAGCAGCTGACAAATACAGAGGAAAGTTTACTCTTGCTCACGCACTCTTGTACAGTCGTTCGTTTTCCCACGAAATTATCATGGATACTTTAACCTACAGAGGATTTATGTCAAATCACACGAGATGTTTTACTTGACCACTTCAGCTGTATCATCGCTGTATTTGTGACTGCCATGAATGGCGTTGACTCGCACACAAAGCGCCAGCTTAAAACGCATCATTTGTTTATTTTCATGTCACAGACACGAATGGCAACACTATAGCTTGTTTCTAACATACGTTTGTGTATTTACTGTAGCCTATACGGCGTAATCAACTCCGGTTGGCCGAGGGCTGCTGCCGCTTGTGTCTCGTACGGCTCTCACTAAATCCTTGGTGTTTCGAGTCTGACGGCATCACCCAAACGTGTTTTTTCATCCATTTTAACAATCATAGGTAGTTTAGATGGTTAGAGTAAGGTTAGGGTGTGGGTTAGGGTAAAGGTTTCGTAAGACTTGAAACAGCAAAGATTTAGTCAAAACCAACAAGCCACGCCCACGGATCTCACTCGAAAGTACCGTCCCCTGAAGACAGATTAAGCGGCAGACGGGCAGCTTGAAACGGAGCTCTGAATACACCGTATATCATTTACACACAGAAACAAGATTGTATAGTGTTGCTAATAGCTGATGTCAGTAAGCACGCTATTTAGGGCGCAGACCAAAGAAACGACGCGCTGTCACTTTCAGCCGAACCAACCCAAATAGACGAGAACGATGCAAGTGGTCGCTTTTGATCATAGGAACCTAGGCCTATTTATGTGATTATTTTATGTGTCCGTGACATGAATAAACAAATGATGTGTTTAAAAACACCGTTAGAGTCTGTGTGTGTGTGTGTGTGTGTGTGTGTGTGTGTGAGTGCGTGTGTGTGTGTGTGTGTGTGTGTGTGCGTGCGCGCGCGAGAGTGAAACCCGCCACAGCTCAAGTACAAAAGCTTGTGTCATTTTACAAACGTCCTCTGCTTATACTTTCACATATATGATCATTAATCGTTTTAACCATGGTTTACTTCCCACCGCTGCCTCGAGTTCAACATGGCTGCGTATCAAATCTGTAACATGCTCATCCTCCCCGTTATACGTGTTGTGTGAAATCGGTCCGTGTATCATCTGATCATTTGATTATTCCATTCAATATAACAGACGGAAAAAGAAAAAAACAGTCGATATTTCGTTTTTCCGTTTTTCTGTATGCACAAAAAATAAAAAAAGATTGTTTTTCTTCTTATTTCAGCTTTAAAAGGGAAATCCAATAAATAAATTAACCAAAACGAAATAACGACCCTAATTATAGTTTTTTCATTTTTGGGTGATTTCCCAGGGTCTTCTGCGCGCGCACGCTTTGCGCATGCGCAATGTACAGCGGTTTACCGGGATCAAGTGCATGCGAACTTGCGAAGCTCGAAATGGAAAAGAATGCATTTGCAGATGCTTTGTTTGTACTTTTCACTCCCAGTAAAAGAGTCACACTGAGAGAGGAGGACATGACGGTGGAAAATATTTCAAAAATATATATTGAACAATGCCGTTCACATACAATACTTTCCAGAGGTTACAGTCGAAGTTTGTTAGCATTATTGCTTTTAATATGTGACATTTAAGTAAACAATTAAGTAGCCACAGCTGTCTTGCAGCAGCAAATGTGTAAATCCATAAATTACTTTTGTAATTTAGAAGTTATGTGACGCGAACAGTCCCTCCCCCCGTAACCTCACTCAACCGAGTTCATCAGGTTCCCCAGCTAAAACTACTGTCCTGCTATAGAGTAATTCATAAAAGATGTTCAGTTTGTGTTGAAACTGTGAGGTTTTTGTTTAGGCTAGTCATTTGCACTATTACATTACATCAGTTTTAGCTAAATTAACCAAGTAAACTGCCAAATGATTGTAGTCATGTGCCTATGTCTATGTAGGCAATATTTTCCATTATGCAGATTTTTTGGTTTAAAAATTTTTAGGTAACATGCCAGAGCCTGTACCTCACGGAGGGACAATAATAATGTTGCAGTGTTCCCCAGAGAGCATGCATGGCCTCTTTTCCGACATCTCGTGATATGTCATATTATTAATAAACATTTGATTAATATGAAACATGTACAGCTCGAGTGAAGCCATTGTAAATGATAACTGATCGATCGCGAGATTCGTGAAGAGCTCTAGGCGCGGCTGCCGCGCTGACACAGTGCGCCTGCGCGCGCAGAAATCCATGCAAAAATCACCCAAAAATGAGAAAAACAGTAATTAGGGTCGTTATTTCGTTTTGGTTTATTTATTTATTGGATTTCCCGTTTCAAGATGAAATAAGAAGAAAAACATCGTTTTTTTATTTTTGTGCATATACAGAAAAACGGAAAAACGAAATATCGACTGTTTTTTTTCTTTTTCCGTCTGTTATATTGAATGGAATAATCAAATGATCAGATGATACACGGACCGAAATCTCCCCGCACCGGGGCTATTTTCAAAAAGCAGGCTTATTAAAATAATGGGCGGGAAACTATAGAGATCCGATCACATTATTCAGATGTGAAAGCCACTTGTTGACAAGTGTAAATGCGCTGTGTCTTGATTGTCTGAAGATCCGATCTGCTTGTTCGGATCACCGAGATCGCATGTTAATGCCAAGTGTAAACGTAAATCCCACTCATGATTCTAAACTTTAGTTTAATCTCTTAAAAGACCATCTTAAGCTAGCCTGCACTTTGAAAAACGCTAGGTTGTTAAAAATATGGTCTATTAAAACTGTGTATTAAATCCATTACATGCTATACATTTTTTATGTAAATAACATGTCATTTGGATTTGTCACAAAAAATGAATTTGACTTCAACAGACACACTGCAAAAACAATATTCTTACTGAGTGTTTTTGTTTTGATTTGTAGTACAAATATCTAAACATTCTAAAATCAAGATGCACTTTCTTGACAAGAAAAGTGACCTAAGATATTTAGTCTCTTTAAGGAGGAAAATATAAGTTTATGGTAAAAACAAGCAAAAACCCCTCTCTCCCTTAAGAAATCCCTTTCTCACCCCATTGGCAGATTTTGTTTGCTTGTTTTTACTATGAACTTACTTAATTCTTATATTATTTTTTATAAAACAAGACTAAATATCTTAGGTCACTTTTCTTGTCAAGTAATTGTATATTGATTTAAGAAGTTTTAGAGATTTTACTAAAAACAAGACAAAAATGCGTAGTAAGAATGTTATTTTTTGCAGTGCATGTAAAGCCTCATCATTCATTCCCAAAAGAAAAATAGGTTTCTCTATAGGTTTGAAAAATGAAATACATTTACATTTTGCACTCCTCTAGTAAAAGTCTAACATTTGCCTTTACCTTATTTACCTTATCAATACATCAACTTTCATGACATAAACTTATAGGTAAAAAGTGAAACAGGTTTAATATTAACTCTTAAAACATCTTAACATTCTTAGAGAGTTCAAGGCCTGCATGAATCAAAGTACAGATGAGGTGTTTGAGTAACACTTCACCTGGAGCGACAACAACTACACTTTAATGTAATGTATGACACAACAGTAATGTATGAATGTTTAGTAGAAACCAGGACAATTAACCACAATCCTTTGCTCCAAAAATGATGACTGTTTTAGGGACCGCTTTAAGAAGATGGAGAAAATGGTTAAATGTTTTTGTATTTTGATTTATTTGCTTGTTTGTTTGTTATTTTTACTATTGTATACTGTACTGTATAGGCCTATATATGCCTCAGTGTAATTGTAGATTTGTTGATCTGGCATGTCATCTTTTTGGCAATTGCACATTTCCTATATAGATAATGGATATGGATAATCAAGTTTACTGCAACAAATCTAGATATAAAAAATGTTTCCTCATTGAAGCTCTCATTGACAGTAACAGGAAACTTTCTGTGTCTTCAACGAAACTAAACATTAAGTACGTTATGTGGTGGTAAGGAAACATCTTGTTTATTAATGTCAGTAAAATCCCCTTATTGTTCCTCAAAAGAACACAGAAGACACTTTGTTCTATGCTTCATCAGTAGTGAGTCATGTATTAAGAGTAACAAAATGAATTATAAATGAATTATGTAGTGTATAACAGCACATACACCATACCAATTATAAGATTTTATTCATCAATAAGGAAACGTTCTGGATTCTTTTATTAAAGCATGTGTCACCATCACCTTTTTTCCTCACAAATAATGAACTCTCACTTTGTCTTTTAAATAAACTGTGTTGACAAACAATTCACACTCAGTGGAGAATTGGGTGTTTCTTCTTTGGATGAGTTTAATTTATACTAGTTTAATATAGTTAATCTCACATTGTTATCACGTCCTACTGTCCATGCTGTAAACTCACTGCCTAAAAACTGCTTGTCACTCCTGCCATCTAGTGGTTATTATTAAAACCACTTATAAAATAATGTAAACAAATGGCAAAAAGTCTAAGATAAAAGTCATAATTAAAATAGTTTAATATTCACTTCATATTCAGTAAGCAACATTTACTTACAAAATTTGTGCTCTCTTTTTTTGCCTTAGTATGTCACATAATAAACATAAAACTAAAATCTCGATACAAACACATACATTGTACTTATTTGTACAATTTGTTATTCATAATGAAAGTATAAATCAGATAAAGATCAGCAGATGACCGTTCTGGTTCAGTTACATGACCTTACCCGATTTAATAGATGAGGTCAAAATAAAAGTCACTTTTTTAGCATGCAAATTATATTTATTTTGTCAATTCCATAATTTTGATAGGTTTAATACATTTTTTTATTTTAAAATATTGTAGGCTATACATATGCATAAATGTCTATTGTATGAACAAACACAGTATTGCCTTTTAAAACAGTAGCTAATAATTCTCTAAACTCAACGACAAAAGCCAAACACACAATGCTGGCTTTTATTTACAGTGTAACTCTTCTGCCAACGTTTGGACTCGCTGTTTTAACTGATTTAGGATTTATCTGATGTTCATCATGACTTGCAACTTTGACCATTATGATCTGCTCTCTCAACACTGAGTGAGCGCGTCCCCTTTAAGAGCGTGCACGGAAGACGCGCATGCGCTGACCGCGGCGGGTAAAATGAAAGCCGTTAACGACTGGTCTACAGTCCTTAGCAACCGATTAGCTTCTAAACACCGGAATAAACGGACGAACAAAGATGCAGACTGGTGTTTAACAATTATTTTGTCTTAGTTGACGGACGTTTTACCCTGGAAATGCTAACTTGACAGACTTTAAGTTTAGCTAGCTTGTCTTCTTGCATGTAAACAAACAACAGACTCTGAATGACCTTTAGTAATAATCCTAATTTTCAACAGTTTTCTTTATAAATTAACGTGAAGTTTCCATTGACCTTTACGGAAACTTTCTAAAGCTTTCGTATTCCTAGCTTTTTTGTATTTAGAGAGAGGTCTCATCATCTGACAATGAGCTCTGTCCTGGTGAGTGCTGCAAAACAATCAAATGACAATGCAATCACATACATTTTATACTTGGTCTTTACTACTAGAAATATTATATGTCGTATGAATACCTTTATATCAGGATGATCCGACCCTTGAGAGACATTTTAAGGGTCACAGAGATGTCATCACAAGTGTGGATTTGAACTCGAATATGAAACAAATAGGTAAGACTACATGCGATTTATTCATCTTGTGTCTTTTTCTCTTTGATTGACACTGATTTACATTTACACTGATACATTTGCACTTCATGTAAAACATTAAAGAATGAATTATAACGTTTATTAAATATGATATAAATATTACACAATTTCTTATGGAAATAAAAACTAATACATAAATAGTTCACTTAAACAGCTGGGTAACTTCTCTTGAATAGATAACAGGGTGGTCAAGGCTGTTGGTCAACATT
This sequence comes from Triplophysa rosa, assembly GCF_024868665.1. Lineage (NCBI taxonomy): Eukaryota > Metazoa > Chordata > Actinopteri > Cypriniformes > Nemacheilidae > Triplophysa > Triplophysa rosa. The sequence continues at coordinate 3,798,195 of NC_079909.1, read as the reverse complement.
AAAACTCATGTTTTTTACTTAGACCTTTTTAACTTTATTTCAGAAAAAAATATTTAAACAAATGTTTTGTTTATTCCAGCCACTGGCTCTTTGGACTCATGTATCATGATCTGGAACATGAAGCCTCAGATGAGGGCGTATAGGTTTGTGGGACATAAAGATGCTGTGATGTCCGTTCAGTTCTCACCCTCTGGTCATCTGGTGGCTTCTGCATCCAGAGACAAAACGGTCCGGCTCTGGGTTCCCAGTGTGTGAGTAATAAACCTTTCTTTCCTTCCTTCCTTCCTTCCTTCCTTCCTTCCTTCCTTCCTTCCTTCCTTCCTTCCTTCCTTATAAAACGGTCAGTTCTGGTCCTTGATTCTCATTGGTTGAGCCGAGTTCTAAGCCGTTATAAAATACCCCCATTTATAACTGCTGACCGCATTACAAAGCCTAAATATCACTTTATTTACTTTGTTTTATGACACCTTGCTACGCATATGGACGCTTCACGTCGTGCCACAACGCCCTTAGCTGTTAGGGCTTATTGCTTTATTTTATAGTATAGAATTTAGAATACTTAATTCGGGGAACTATTTTTTTGCAATGCAATGTCTAATGCAGGCAGTAGGTGGCAGTAAAAACGAATTTATTTGAAAAACACAGTCTGTAGCCAAGCAGTTCTTTGTTTGTTTAAAATAAAAAAAGGAATTCTCCCGTAAGTGTTTTCTTTGCGTCAGTGGGATGCTGGATGTAGGTGTTGATACAAAAGCTACTTCAGTAAGGCCTGTTAACCCTGACTGCATTGTTGGAGAGAAGACTGTGACTGTGTAGGCAAGGACTCCTCAATATACAGTAGCTAATGTGTGAAAGCATAAGGCACACTAGATGTTTCACACAAGGCAGTTACATCATCTGCGTCAGGAGAAATCGCTTTTTTTTCTAAGTCACAAAGAACTACAGTGAAAAGATCAAGGTGGAGAAACAGTAAGCGGCTCCATCTAAGAACTGATCCATGTTATATCTGAATAAGATTTTCCAATGGTTTTAGGAAAGGGGAATCCACAGTATTCCGAGCCCATACTGGAACGGTACGAAGTGTAAACTTTTCAAATGACGGCCAGACCCTTGTCACCTCATCTGATGACAAAACCATCAAAGTCTGGACTGTTCATCGGCAGAAGTTTCTCTTCTCCCTTAACCAGCACATCAACTGGATTCGCTGTGCCAAGTAAGTGACTCCCAATACTACTGACAGATTTAACACCGCGCTAACATAACAGGATTCCCGTGGTCAGGGACAACGTGGAATAATCATGAAACGATGCAGATTTCCAAATGAAATTATTTAATTAAATATACAATTTCTTTAAGAACTCTCCATCAAGTATCATCTTAATCTTATTACGTAATATGATTTCATTTTGGGTAAACTATTGCTTTAACTTGTTTACTGTCTTTTAGGTTCTCACCTGATGGCCGGCTGATCGTTTCTGCCAGTGATGATAAAACAGTGAAACTGTGGGATAAGAACAGCAGAGAATGCATCCATTCATTCTGTGAGCACGGCGGGTGAGTGGCATCACATGCTGTCTGAATATAGTGCTCATGACACAAACACAGTCATCCCTGCTTTTGTTTTCAGATATGTGAACTATGCTGACTTTCACCCGAGCGGCACCTGCATCGCGGCCGCGGGCACAGACAACACGGTGAAAGTCTGGGACATTCGCACCCACAAACTCCTGCAGCACTATCAAGGTAAGTGTCACCAGAACCGCTGGATTCTGCAGCTCGACCTCTGGTTATCATGTTCTTCAAACAGGAAAGAAAGAATGACAATAAATAAACAGTAAAGTACAACGTTTTTAATTGTGAAAGTTTGTGGAACATGGTAAATGTGTCTGATCAGAACCCATGAAAAATATTGCTCACTTGCAGTGATAGTAAAAAAATGCTTCTTATTTTACTTATTAATAGTAATGTTTTTGTTTTAATCTTTGTTTTCATTTTTGTTTTAGTTTAAAAAAACTATTTTGTGTGATATTTCTAAAATGACTTATTGTTAGGGCTGCAAGATTATGAAAAAAAAGGATTCACCTCATATTGTAATTACAAATATTATTGTCGATTTCTAGATTTTACTTTGAAGCTTTGAAATGTTTTATAACTTTCTGTGAAACAGCTGCATGCCATATTCTTTCTATAAACATCCTAAACAAAACAATATCATGTAAATAACAAATAATTATGGGAGTTATGTTCTCATTCTGTGCCCAAACACACTGCCGAAATGCACAGAAATGAGCGCAAATGGACAGCTGTAATTGAGGCTTTCGGCGATTATGTAATGGTTTCACCTGTAATTGTAATACCGATTAGTTTTTCGATTAATTGCGCAGCCCTTCTTATTGTTATTGGTCTTATAAATATTGTTCTATTATTTCTCTTATATAAGCAGACATATATGATGGGGAGATGAAAATACCGCATAGGAGGAATGACTCCTATTTGTATTAAATTATACCTAAAACGCATATATTGATTTGCTGAAATAATGCTTTTTAGCTAACCAGATATCACATCAGGCTTACAGTGGAAACGTGTCTTGATATTCAATACAGTCAGTGACCTGCCAAATGTAGTGCTTGACTTCATGGATGTTTTGGCTTAGAAAGCAGTTTACTCTGAGGATCAATAAGGACTAAGTGGTGATAGAGCTTTCATGATATATAAATAGATTTTACATTTGGCTAGAGGTCAAACACAGGACCACAGCGTGCTGTCATTGGCTGGCGTGCGTCCCGGGACACAGCCAGTGCAGTAGGTGAAGAACAGATCTTTGTGATTGGAGAGCTTGACTCATGCACTCGATGCTCCGGTGTCTTTATTTACCCTCGGCATCAGTGACATCATAACTCTGGTCTGTGATATCCTCGACACTGAAGGGCTGTCAGCACCACAGTTTAACTCGATGCTTAACCATTGAGTTAAAATACTACAGTGTTGTGCATAATAAGATCAAAACATATTTTCTTTCAAATTGTATGCAAGAGCTTACCGGTGGACACGAGTACATTTTCTAATTCACAGTTATGTTTACTGAATAAGTAAAGGACGCTTCCCATTATACTAGGATATTATTGCCAGGGGTTGCTGTGAGGTTGCAGACGTGTTCTGGATTGTTGCTATAAAATGGTCTTGTACCAATAGTAACGAATGTAAATAAATAATTAAACAGAATGGCAAACATTAATATTAAAAGAATTAAATATTTCATTTTAGTTTCACAGAACATACAGTAAGTGCTTCTTAAAGTATACATACTGTTCAAATGAATATTGCAGATATATTTCCAATGCTTGCTATATACATTTGAATGTGCTTACTTTGGTTTGTAATTCCTACAAATGCCTGATGGGGGCGTCCCAGCCTTACTCTTGCAGTTCAGTGTCCATTCATAAGGGTGACGTCATGTGGTGCAAACTGTATTTGTTCAGAGGGACTGTGAGTAGACCTGTGCTTTACTCGGTCTAGTAGACATTTTACAGCTCAGCTGAGGGTCGTTTCGTGATGCCCGCATGTGTGTAGGGGCTGAAAAGCGACTATTAGAGTGGAAACATAACTTGAGACTTAGTTCAGAATTCCATTATTTACAGTACTGCCACAGAGATGTGATTTTACTGAGCAGGCAAAGTTAAGAAAGACCTCTAGTTCTTTGGTTTCAATTGTTGGGAATGTTTAACACATTAAAGATTTTAAAACCACTTTGAGCGCATTACCTTATACCAACATGTATTCACACATATAGATCTGTCACAGTGGTGGTGGTGAAAACAACTATAGAATTGTTAATAACATTTTCAACTTTTTGAAATAAGAAATGGATCTCATATCTTTTGTTGCTGTTGTCAAAGGTTCACAGTCACATTCTACAGTACATCACTCGGTAGAAAGTAATCAAAGTGCATGGACAGGTTGCATAACATCCTAGAAATCAATAAACAACAGTACACAAGGTAAAAGAAAATGAGTATGAATATGCATACGTATATATGCAGTGTGCAGCTATGAAGAAAGCATGAAGCCATTTTTGATTCGTTCATTTGAGCATTTACAATCCTGTCGTTGTCGTGTTCAAAATTCTGCACATGTTAGTTTCACCGATATATTTCACTTGAAGCAACACTTATTAAAACCAGCGCTGCACGCAGCCAGATTGCGAGCTGTGTGTTCGTGTATTCCTAGTGTGTGAAGTTTTTGCTCCTGTTGTTTCAGTTCACAGTGGCGTGGTGAATGGACTGTCCTTCCATCCGTCTGGAAATTACCTCATCACAGCCTCCAACGACTCCACGCTCAAGATTCTGGACCTGCTGGAGGGCCGACTGCTTTACACGTTACACGGTCATCAGGTAACACGTCGCATGTTCAGCTTCAAGCTTCATCACGACATCATGGATTGGCTCTGTGTCAGGTTGTCAAAAAAAAAAAAATATCGTCCACTGTAGCTGCATGTCGGCTTTGTATAATAACTAGAGCTACAGCCGCATTAATCTGGATAATCCATCCACGCTGGGGGTTTTTTTTCAGCGAAAACAGAGCTTTTTTCAAACACGCCCACACAGATAATGTAAAAATGCAGTGTTATTGTACTGTGGCCTGGATAGATTGGGGTACTATATTGTATTTGTAGTACCTCTGCCTTCTAGTGACCTGCAGTGGCCAGATATGTTTACATTAGGAACATAAAGTCAAGTCTTATACACAATTTTTTCCCCTAAAGCCAATTCCATTTATGTAGTCTTCATTTTGATTTTTAATATTGTTAAAAAAGCCCAGGTGAAACATCCCTCATAATCTGGTCTTGATGGATCAAAGCTTTATGTACTCATACATCTAATGGATCGCATGACAGGTACTGGACACACTTACGAGTTCTTGCCAGCTAAATAAATGTTTTATTTTCCTTTTAATGGAACATCGCCTAAATCAGTCCTGTGCTAAGTGTATTAAAAACTGACCGCCTACCCATTGATGATGAGTCACGTGTATTGTAAACCTCCCGGTTTGTGTTATAGTGGTATTGTAGAGCGTAGCAAGCGCCTGCTATCATCTGTAGGTGTGGGATGAGTTGTGAATAACCTCTGTAAGCCTTCAACAGAAAGAGAAACTGAACGGAGAAAGCATTGCATGAAGCTTTCATGAACACAGTACATCAGAAATAAAGAGTCACGACTGGTTACTCGGTCTCATCCCTTATAAGTACAATCTGTGAGCTAGACATGTAAGATATAGGCTAAAAGTGTGGGTGGGTGTTTATTGAGTGCTTTTGCAAGTGTTACAGTCAACATGAAATCAAAATGGGCCTTGTTTTGTTTCTTAATACACTTGTGCGCAATTCATTGGTGCATATAATATTCTTTTATTTTACTAATATGCTTCGCTTCTGAAATGATTTTTTCACCTGAATTGACATAATGTTAGCCAATAGGTTTGTGGTCTAATGTTGTCTTTGTCCTGTTTTTTTATATATTTTGGTACAGTAGTTAGCTGCAGGTGCCCGTCCTGAACATCCTTGATCCATCCAAGATGCATGCATGTTTAGATGCACATGCAAACCTGTAGTGCTAGTACATTATTTGAGCTATTGTGTAGTCACTCACAGTTGCTTGTAGTGGAATATTAAAGGGGTCATATGGCGCGAATACGTGTTTTTATGTGTCTTTTGGTGTGCCCATGCATGTATTAGACACGTAAAATTGCAAAAATGAAAGTGTGGGAACAAAAGATGCATTCTATCTAAAAGCGAATGCTCACCCAGACCTGCCTGAAACGCCTCGTGTAACCACACCCCCACAAATCTACGTCAGTTCGTGGTATGAGTTGACTAAGACCACCCAAATGTATACGCAAGTAAGGTGGGCGTACCTGTCAGTACAATTGAAGAGGAACCTGATGTTCCAAATATGTTAAGAGGCGTTATATTTCCGTCACACGCTTGCAGTATTCCACCAATCACTACGCACTGGTTAGCTGGCCAATCATAGCACACCTCGCTTCAAAGCGATGAGCTTTGTAAAAAATCTGAGAGTTTCAGAGAGGCGGGGCAAAGATGAGATACAAACATGACCGGTATGTGGAAAATACAGTGTTTTTGAACCTTAAATCGTGTACATACATTGCATTACATCTAAAACAAACTATAATATTCGTTTTAGCCTTGTCATATTACCCCTTTAACAGACCTCATCTTCCTACATGCCTGTTGCGTAACTTCCCACTGAATGGCTCTTTCTTTAAGAAGGCACATTCAGAGCTGCATGCTTAAAACGATTGGTGGTATTTTCTCAGCAGTACGTTTGGCCTTTAAATGGAAGGTGTACCAACAGATCCATTACCTGCATTGGCAGAAAAGGACGTTATTTCTGCCAGAAGTTGTATGTCAGCGTATCCTTTTGGGTCTCGCATCTGAAAGCTTTCCTGTGGCTCAGTGGTTAGAGTATGGCACTAGCAATGCCAAGGTCATGGGTTTGATCCCAGGGGATTGCACATAGTCAGAAACAAATGTATAGTACAATGCAATGTAAGTTGCTCCAAAGCGTCTGCCAAATTGCATAAATGTAAAATGCATAAATCTAAAAGTGACTACCCAGACATTTATTCTATACGTATACCGTTCTAGTCAGCAGGATTTCTGTATTGTGCTGTCTGCAAATGATGAGTCCAATGGGGAGACTGTTAGGGATCAGTGTGACTTACGGCAATTTGATAAATGTGAAGTGTAGAGATGTTGTCAAGGGTAATCTAAACAGTCTTTTTTTCAAGCTTGATCCTTCTCGACCAATCACCTTCCTCGCATGTTGTTATGGAAACAACAGGTCTCTGTCATTGGTTAGCCGTGCAAAAGGTGCTTAACGTAGGGCTTTTTATTTCAGAACAGTTTTTAGTTCAGAACACTTTTTTCAACTTCAAAAGACGCACTGAACTGCAGAATAAAACGCCTCCACTGCGTTTGAAAAAGCGCTCAGGACTTTTTTGAAAACACAGTTTACTCCATAAGATTATAATGTAAAACAGACGCTAGCAGCTTCAAAAAAGAAGTCCAATGTGAACATGGCCTTATGCATCAGAAGTTCAGCCAACGGTCCGTGGGCACGTCTGAGGCTGAGACTGCAAACATTGGAACATGAAATTATAAATATACACATACAATGCACACAAGGCAAGCACAAACTGCAAAATGCACGTTACTGTAAAAAATAAAAACATTCTAAATGTGTAACAATGAAATTCAATACCAACAGTTTTCAAAATTCAAAACATTTTAAACAGGCCCATAAAGCCTGCATCTGGACCTTTCATGATCCTCTCTTTTTTTTTTAAGTAAAGCAAAATTTAGCGACATTTACAGGACAAGAAATGAATTACAGGTAATATTCACACCCTCTGAAGCATCCACAAGAATCGATTCGGGAATACTTTCGTTAGATTAAGAATCGATTAGAATATGAGTCAATATTTTTTACTCTGCCATATAAAACAACAATGAATGTAAAATCGATTGTAGTTTGCGTTAAATTGAGTTAGAAATGTGTGCTTTAGTTTCAAATTGGTTGGTTTTGTTGTAATGATTATAATTGCGATGACTTTAGAATAATTACTCAGTGATTGAAATATGTGGTTGATGATGTAATTCATGACTTTTTTTAAGGAACTTACCCAACATTAGTCAACAGCTTCTGTTTTTCTTTCGAGTGTAACATTATAAACAATGTTTTGCCTTTGCAAACAGTTTCAGTCTATCGTGGCATTTGGCACGAAGGGTTCACCCGGTTCTTTTCTGCTGGAAAAGCTGTGATGCGCTGAGCCAGTCTTGGCTCTGGAAAGATTAGCAGGTGTTGCTGATGCTTCAGTACATGCTAACCCTCCAAACACAGGGCGTCTGCAAACCCGTCTGTGAGTTTCATCCACTCGTGAGACGGTGGCTGGGACAGCCTGTTAGTCAGCAGCACGTTCTGTCTCTATCAAGTCTGTTTGTCATATTTACCACCAGTAGGCATGTTTACTAATGTTTCATGCAAAACAAAGCACTTTTTATAGCAGGAGTAACACTGAAATGTAAATGGCTACATTTAGACACTGAATGTTTAGCTCTGGTCCTGATCTTATGTGTTTTTCTGTTGAGTGGATTTAAAGGAATAAACGCAGAGATAAAAATGTCATCATGTAGTTTCAACCCTGTGTGATTTTCTGTTAATACTTTAAATAAAATAGCTAAGGCTATGTATAACTTTTAAACATTTTTAGCATTGCAGCTAGATTTTTAACTCAAGTTATACCACATCTGTTCATCCTTTCATGGTTCCTGTGAGGGCAATGGAGGTTAAGCTCTTCTGAGCATGTGCGTGCACGTGTGTGTGTGTGTGCGTGCGTGCGTGTGTGTGTGTGTGTGTGTGTGTGTGTGTGAGAATGTATGTGTTACAGACCTGTTGAGCAGAAGGTGTCTGGAATGCCTGGATCCCTCCCCACACCTCTGCCAAGTTTACATTCCTCATCTTCATCTGCCTCCTCCTCTGTGACCTCTCTTCCTCTAATATTCCTTTTTGATGGCAGAAGAAGGTGGGCTTTGCACGTTTCAGGTTGGAACAAGTGCACTTTGGCGTGCTTTATCAGGAGAGCGTGTTCTTCGCATACTTTTTAGACATGGAGTGACGATGGCACACTACCCTGAGGTGGTGGATGCCGTCAGGTGTACTCTAGAATGTCTAACTTGAGAAAGCAAGGTTTGGAGTTGTAGTTGTGTCTTCTAGGATTTTACATGGATTTGTCGTGTATTTTGCTGGCGAACATGACAGCACTGAGGATAAATTGTAATATACCTGTACTGTTGTAAAGCATTTTGGGTAATACATTTGGGGATGTAACGATGCACCACCCATTATAATATGAGACGATTCAAGTCGGTTGAGATGTTATATGAATCGCAATACACGTTTTGAACAGCGGGGGCCGCTGTGTTTACTGCAAGCTTGGAAAACGTGGATATGCTGATTTTCCACGAAAAACAAATCCGTGAAAAGAATTGTTTAAAAATTGCAGTTTAGTTTTGTTATTTGACCTAAAATATATTTTTAATTTACAAAGAATTGTGCAGCATTCGAGAAATAATAAAAGTGTAGTTGTTCATTTACAATGTGTGTGCGTGTATGTATACAGAATATGCACACACACAGACCAAATGTAATGCTAGCTCCTTATAATAGTTTTTTTATCCACTGTGCCAGCAGTGTGGGTGGAGTGTGTCGACATGTCTTTTGGCTTCGCCAAAGCCGTGTCTGTGTAAATGTGTCTGGTGTGTGTTCAGCACCATGTACTGCCTAAATTTAACCTTCTCTCTTCCACCAAAGTCAATATGGCATCATGATGTTATAATTTTCCTCCTACGGGGTGGCCAAGAGCTCTTTTCTGTTCTCTTCTTTCATCAGTAATTGTGTGTACTGTATAAAGGGGTGGCGTCTTAACCTTTTTTTTTTTACACCAATTGGATTATTAAAGTGCAATCTAACATGTTTTCAAGGAAGGCTATAAAAAAGGTCTTTCCACTTTTCATAATTTTTTCAATACGTCTCCATAATTGAATGACTTTCTTTCGTCTGTAGAAAACAAAAGATGTTTGATGAGCTGTCCAAAAACATCATAGAAGTACTCCATTAGAAGCCACATTATAAGATTCTTTAAAGAACAGGACCACATTTAAGCCACTTTTAGCTAGTCATAAGACATGCCAGTCAACTAATGCTGTTTGGCATCAAACTTTGAGTTGGGGACGTCACAAAGTTGTGCATTATGTGTTAGATCATTTCTTAAGGTATCTAATATTGATTATATGCCTTGTACATGTTTTTAGGGTTCTGCCACCTGTGTTGCTTTCTCAAGGACAGGAGACTACTTTGCCTCTGGTGGTTCAGATGAGCAGGTGATGTATATTTCTACACACGGAAATAAACTCCAGTGGTGTGGATTTTATGGTTTGATGTATGTTTTGTGAGTAACATTCATCATGTGGCTCTGGTCATGTCTGCAGGTGATGGTGTGGAGGACTAACTTTGACAGTGTGGATTACAGTGAAGTGCTGGAGCAGAAATGCACTCGTTCAGAGCCTCTCAGTCGTGACCCCAAAACTTCAGTTGACAACTCCAGAACCCAAACAACACGGGTAAAGGTAGACACGGTGTGATTGTTACGCATATGCTGTTTGATTTATGTTTAGTTATGTTGCTTTGTTCACATGCTATGTTACCTTACAGATCTATTGTGATGGTATTAACAGAGAGATCAGATTTGAAACAATGGAGTATAATAAAATGCTTTTGTCAACTGCACACACAAATTTAAGGTCTTCCTTCATGTCAGACAAATACTGGAGGGTTGGAATTCGATTTGAAATGCTGTCACGGATGGGGGATCAAATATAGCTTGATCCGTTCTGTTTTACAAAGCTGTTACAGTCACCAACACTGTAACTGAAGTTACTGACTTCAAAGTCAGATGTGGATTGCAAAGTAGTCTCACTTTGTTTTCTCTACATCTGGAAATACTGTAGGTAAACCAAACCTTATGTGTAGTTACTGTATTTTGCCTTTGCTGAGCAGTGCTTTGCTCAGAGATACAAAGAAATGATTTATTTTACTTTTTATCTGGTGGGAATATCAATCAAATTAAGACTAGTTTGCATTTATCAAAACTGGTAGTAGTTGGTAATATTTCCATAATGTATGACACAACATGACATGAGTTTATGACATTACACCCACCACATTCAATTTGAACATCAGCTACACTAAGAATTAAACTCACATATTTAACCTCCTGACTTTTTACATTTATCACATCGTCACTGTCGGGCAGAATCCTCGTATCTCCAAAACCATTATTTTTCAGGAAATTAAAAAAACTGCATATTTTTTGAGTTATTGAACATTGTATCGTTAAAGTTGATATTATACCTTATATTGCTATCATATCCTGTTGTGTACCAACATTAACACAACATTTCCCCAAAACCATGTTTAATCGGAGATACAAGGTTTATGACTTGGGAGCAGGGAGATACGAGATTACGCTGTCATTGATAAGAATGGTACGGACACAGACATCGCTGCTGCCAGCAGTGTTCATCAAAGTCTGCTGTCGCGTTGAACCTTTTGACAAGAGACGAGGCTTTAAGAGCTAATGAAAGCTAATGATTGTGGTTACATACATCTTCCTAAACTCTATTTTAAACGTTAGAGCTACAGTATGAGTGATGCAATACCAAAATAAAATGTTAAACAGGCTGTCTAATATAGGCAGAAATTAATCTGCACGCAAATAAAGTCGGCGGTCGCGTTGAGCCTCTTGATAAGAGAAAAGGTTTCAATTGTTAACCAAAGCTAACGACTGTGGTTACATACATCTTCCTAAACTCTATTTTAAATGTTTAAGATCTATAAGTGATGTAATACAAAAAACGATGAGCTGACTAGGCTGTCTAATAGGCGGAAATTAGCCGAATCTGCTCGCAAACTTACCTTCGTGGCTCACGGGCTTCCTTCTGCACCGAAGCATTACAGCTATCGATTTTTAACAAAACAGTCCTACTCAAATGTATCTAACCTAACTATTTTCACTCGTTATTGTCTAAAAAACTTTCAATCAGGAGACATAATGCCGAGAAGCTCCCGCGGAGTGAAGAAGAGGTGGAGTTACGAGACTTCTCAGACAGTTGAAGTGTCCAATGGAGTTAAGAGATTTGCTCTCAAGCTATTTTCAACACTTTAGATTGGTTAATAATTTGTAAAAATAACAGACCCACATGGGGACTGACCAATAGCATTGATTTGTGAAAAAATATGAAATTGACCAAATTTGGACATAGGAGGTTTCCGCCCGACAGCGACGACATTCAGTTTGCACATCTACAGATGCAATGTATTGTTTATATTTCCACTTTATTTATATTGTTCATTTTTTATACATTCTTCTATTTCTACCCTGCTTTTAATTTCTGCTTCTACCCTTTTCTTTTTAGTATATACTGTATATTTTCATAGTCATATATTTCTTTCTTTTTTTCATGTGTTTTTATATATTTTTCTTAGTGTAGACTGTCTATATTTGTATTTTCTTGTCAATTGTAAGTTCTTCTATTTCTTACCTTTACTTGTCATTTTTGTGAGGAATTGGTCTTAAAAAAAGCATTTCACTTCATGTCATACTAGTGGTTATGCATGTGACAAAATTTCAATTTGCAGTTTTACAAACACTATACTTTCAGGTGTAAAACACAGTAAAGTTATTCTTTTAAAGATTAACTCATCCCTCTAATAAATATTAGGCCTAATGCAGTATGTCTATTCTCAAACAGTACAATGTCAGCAGGCACTTTTCCAGTAGGCGCACAAGTATAGTGTAAACCTGTCTGTACAGTAGAGAAAAAACTGCAGGACCCCATTACATTCATTTTTTTAACAAATCTTTTCAGAAAGGGAATTCTGACAAACTGTATTGTTGACAACTGCCTGTGTAGTAAAAGCATTATAGACAGTCATGCAGAACAATAACTCATGGGGTGGAATTAACTGACAAACATCTCACGGCACAGCTTGACAGCAATAAGAAAGACTTGAAATACTTTTCAATAGTGTGAAATGACAGTACTTACATTAAAGAGACAGCACAACTTCTAATACATGTTTAAAGTGTTGGAATATCCATCAGTTGTTGAAAACATGATATTTAGGTCAGTTTTAGTTTTTTTTGGACACATTCCATTCATCTCCTTCAGCAACACACAAGTTCTCATTGCACATTTGTGTATGTGCAAAAAACCTAATAGGATTGTTAAACACCCACCCAGGCTATTGCAAAATAATTAAATTATCAAATGAAAAGTTGAATGATCTGTAGAGATTTTGTTCTCAGGTTATGCTTTAAAAACAGTTTGTACAAAACCAGTGCGTTGGCTTTGTCAAACATGACGAGTGCTGTGGCGAGAAGCTGATTTCCTCCCTGCATCGCCGTCAAATACGTTGTCACGCCATTCTGCACGGTCCGGCGGCATCAGATAATGCTACTGTGTTTTTGCCTCATCACGCTATCGTGCTGTTAACAGATTGAAGGCAAATCCCTGCACAATGACGGTGTGTACCACTCTGACGCATCCGTTTGGAGCGATCAAATGGACATGGGCTTGCTCATTTCACCCAAGAGCACAAAAAGATCCTCTGCTCGACATGAATAGGGGCTAAAGGCCTGACCCTAGAGATTCTTATCATGAACAAGTTTTGCTGTGAGCGGGCTTGTTCCACGTTGACCTTCATCTGATTTAAACCTTTTTAGGAATGTGCATAACTATCATGTTTCTTCTAGGGTCACAGTCTGAACTATTCATTTTCTTGAAAAAAGTTTTTGCAACACATATTATGAAGGTCTTTTTTAATTGAGCAAAATATTGAAATCTTTCATGACACACATTACTGGTGTAATGTGGAGTTTCTGTGTCTCGCAGAGTCATAAAATTATGATTGTGTTTAGATGGGTTTCCCCCCATCTCCCATTGGTCAGTTCAAAATGATGGCTCACTTTACATTGGGTGAGGTGATATTGTCGTCTCGAGCTGTCGTGATGCTCAAAGATGAAGAACATTTGGCCCACAAGATGCGGTAACCATCTGGCTTACACCAGGTTGTTTTTACCGCTAATATATTCCTTATCAGTGCCAGCTATAGCATAGTCTACGCTTTTGTGATGAAAGCTATAGATGATCACATTGACAGACAGATGATCATAACAGCAGGCATGAAAGCTTTTCTCAGAGTAAACACAATCTGTTTTGGTGATGTGTTATCAGTTAAAGGAGTCATATGACACGGCTAAAACGAATATTATTGTTTGTTTTAGATGTAATGCAATGTGTATACACTATTTAAGGTTAAAAAAACACAGTATTTTCCACATAACGTGCATGTTTGTATCTCCTCTCTGCCCCGCCTCTCTGAAACGCGTGGATTTTTAACAAAGCTCATCGCTCTGAAAAGCTATGATTTATGATAGGTGTGCTATGATTGGCAGTTAACCAGTGCGTAGTGATTGGTGGAATACTGCAAGCGTGTGACGGAAATGTAACGCCTCTTACCATATTTGTAACATCAGGTTCCTCTTCAATTGTACTGACAGGTACGCCCACCTTACTTGCGTATACATTTGGGCGGTCTTATTCAACTCATACCACGAACTGACGTAGATTTGTGGGGGTGTGGTTACACGAGGCTTTTCAGGCAGGTCTGGGTGAGCATTCGATTTTAGATAGAATGCATCTTTTGTTCCCACACTTTCATTTGTGCAATTTTACATGTCTAATACATGCATGGGCAACTTATAACACACCAAAGACACAGAAAAACACGTGTTCGCACCATATGACCCCTTTAAATAGTGTGGTTCATGTGTCTGGTTGCAGTTCCCTTAAGTGCCACTAGTAGTACAGAAATTAAATTGTGCACTTTTAGTGACAAATGTCACATCCTCGGCTTAACCGATCATGGAATTTTCAGTTTTGGGTGAAGTGACCCTTTAAGTACAAGACCAGAGAACCTTCTGAGAGTACATTCTGCATCCTCATTACAGTCAAATGTACAGTAGTGAAATCTATAATATCGTTCCTGTCTGTAAGATGAGCACTAATGAGGACAGGTGTACCGCACTGCATGTGCCGTTGATTTGTGTTTCCTGTTTGTTTATTACACTGATATCACACTCAAATATAGATCAGAGCTGTGCGTGAACTTCTGATCAAACCTGAGGAAGTACGGTAAAACAAAAATCAAGCGTATAGCGTTAGTTCTGGCGGTTCATGTGAGTCAAGCTCACATCAGCTGATCCTCCTCTACCTATAGAAATATGACGTAATCACAGCTTCCGTTTTAAATTAATTCAGCTAATAGCAGCTTATCAAGTTGCTCAGGAGCAAATTACCCTCCTCCATCCCCAGGTCCACTCACATTTTCAACAGGGACTCGACTTCAGTTGTTCTTTTTCGTAGGTCTCAACTACATTTTAATTATGTGTTACACTTAAATGTCTTTAAGAACTAATGACATCTGCTTGTTCTGTTCTGTTTACCCTAAGGGGGGTCATCGCTGCGCTCCCTGCTCTTATTCATGCTGGTTGCATGGTAGGGCAGGGAGTTTTGTCCAGAACAGAACCATACCCCCAATCTAAACTGTATGCTAAATGTCAATCATTTTTGACGGTAGTGAACCTGACAGAACTAAGTTTAATTGCAAAAAAAACAGTCAGATGTTACACAGTTTTTTTGTGCAATATCTCTGTAGCGCCCCCTACCCTAACTGGTGTGTGTTACCCAATTTTGCTTTAGGGCGGGCGTCAGGTTCAACTATTTTTTCTCTCGACATTAAAAAAAATATATATATACACAACTCTGATACAACTATCCCGAACTTAGGCAATGTGAATGAAGGAACAAGGGTAAGTATTACTTCAAAGGTATTTAATTAGAA
Organism: Triplophysa rosa; assembly: GCF_024868665.1. NCBI lineage: Eukaryota > Metazoa > Chordata > Actinopteri > Cypriniformes > Nemacheilidae > Triplophysa > Triplophysa rosa. Next base: position 3,782,656 of record NC_079909.1, on the reverse strand, counting down.
AATATTATAACTATGAAAACAACAAGAAATAAAAGGATTGAACAAAGAAACAGCTCAAAGTTGTGCACCCATCAACAGATGTGTTGATAATAATATAACAGAAAAATAATAAACAGGGGAAATAACCGATAGCTATACCCGTTACAACGGCACAACAACACCGAGTGAACTACCTGGGAGATGTATGCACACTTGTGCAGCACTGAAATGATACACTTTACATGCACAAAATACATACAGGCGGTTTCAGAATGTTAAGAGCACGGTATTACATTCACACAATGTGAGAGAATATAAAATGAAACTCAATAATTAAGCAAGTGGGCCCACTCACACACACAACAGTACTCACATAACCCCCAGATGCAGGCCTGTGTCGTTGCTGGAGTGCGTAGAGGCCTTTGAAACTTAAACTGGCCGCTTTGCTCACGTGAGCAGACAAAACAAAGAAAACACAGTACCTAGGCTCTATAATCCAAGGCACCCGGATAATCGCCCACTGTGATCCTCCCGGAAAGCACCGATCGTCCCTCGTAGCCGGAGGAACACCCAACGCTTCCGGTGGCTGGGTGCGCTATCCAGTTATGTCCGTAGCTCTCTCCCTCGTAAATAGAAACTTGCTCGCACTTCGGGTTTCAAATGCGCTTAGTACTATCTCCCGCATCTCACCGAGAATCGAACCACGGCAGAACACAAACGCCAGCAAAAAGTCGCAATTATAAGTTTAAACACGGACCGATCCATGAATTGAAGGCGTGCGCCTTCTCGTGTAAAGGCAGCAATGTCCCAAACGCCTTGGTACTAACTGTTAACCCATATCTTGAGCTAACTTTAGCTTCGAAGTCACATAACAAAGGTACTCAATTTTAAACAGAAATAAAACCACGTTTGCTTACAAATCGCAAGTTATTCACCCACGACAAACTTCGCGTGTATCTCCTCCTTCAGTCTCTCTTGACTCACCCTTCATTACCCAATAGCATTACATTCATGCACCCGGGAGGCGGGTTTAAGCTATTAGGCAACCAATAACATGACATACAGCAAACTTGATTGTACACACACATTTTCCACATGTGTATTTCTACCAAACCTTACGTAAAAAGGCATAATGAACATTGTGTGTAGAAATGTAATCGTATTAAATTAAACATTATCTCTGAATTAGAGACTAAAACACAAATGAATATACAGATAATAAACAATCAGAAAAACTGAGAAATAAATGTTTTTACCCAATTCCTCATAGGACTATAGTTATATTGGTGTTACACTCTCCCCCTTCTAGACGATCTCTTGCCCCCATGAGTTTACTTTAAACAGGGACAGTTAACCTGGGCTCCAAAGAAACATTTAACTGAGCACACAGGGAACATAGAGCTAAAGGGTGACACCACACTGTGTTGCATACATTTTTCTTTAGCTTTACCCGGTCCTCAACATTTATTACCATCCCTCTATGCACTAAAGTTAAGGGGCGGCTAGAGGACTCACCCAGTCTATCGTAGCTGAGCTTTGTCACAGGCCTTATTGCTCTTCTGGGGCGTACAGGGACATGTTCTACCACATCTCTTGGATGTTTCTCTGTACCTATCTCTCCTCCTTCTAGCTCCAGATCTCCAGCTTCGGCTGGATTTGGTTCTTCCAGGGCTTCTTCAGTAATCGGCGGTACAGTCTCATTCACAGGAGTGCTATGCGAGTTAATTACATCATACACAGCCTCTTCCTCTACAGCAGGCATAGACTGGTCATGGTACTCTAGTTGTGGTTGTTTCTCAACCCGGTCGGGGTAAAAGTAGCACAACTCCTCTTCACTTTCAGAGTCACTGCCCATATCTATGGTTGTCCCATTTGTTCCTCCTAATCCTCGTCTCTGTTTTCCACTCACAGATCGGGCTCTTGTCTCCGGCGGCACCAGAGCGGTTTTTGGATTCTCAGAAACAGTCAGTCTCACATCAAGTCGGATTGGTAAGATATGGTCTCGATGCAGCGTTCTCACACTTCCCATACCTCGTTCAGGTTTTAGGCGGTACACAGGTAAGTTCTTCAACTTCTCCACTACCAGGTAGGGAACAGAATTCCACTTATCTCCAAGTTTGTTTTTCCCAGTCACAGCAAGATTTCTTATCAACACACGGTCTCCTACAGCCAAAGTCTGGTGTGTTACTCGTCTGTCATACAACCGCTTGTTCCTCTGCTGACTTTTCTGAGCAGTTTCAGTTGCTAGCTGGTAGGCTCTCTGCAAATCCGATTTCATCCTTTCCACATACTGTCGATGGTTACTGGCTCCTTTTCCACCCTGCGATGTTCCGAAGCACACATCCACTGGCAAACGAGCCTCCCGTCCAAACAAAAGATAGTATGGTGAGTACCCAGTTGATTCATTTTTAGTACATTTGTATGCGTGTACCAAGCGATTGATGTGTTGACTCCATCTGTTTTTCTCACCTGGATTCAGCGTCCCTAGCATAGAAAGGAGCGTTCGGTTGAACCTCTCGGGCTGTGGGTCCCCTTGCGGATGGTACGGTGATGTTCTGGATTTTCGGATACCAAGCATCTTCAGTAGCTCTTTTATGAGACCACTCTCAAAATCTCTGCCCTGATCTGAATGGATACGAGAAGGTAGACCATAATGGATGAAAAATTTGTCACAAAGGATCTTAGCCACCGTCAGAGCTTTCTGGTCCTTGCAGGCAAATGCTTGTGCATAGCGTGTGAAGTGGTCCGTGACAACAAGAACATTTCCAATACTTCTGGAGTCTGGCTCGACTGCCAAAAAATCAATGCACACAAGGTCAAATGGCCCACTGCTGGTTATGTGGTTTAACGGAGCAACCTTCTTTGGCAGAGTCTTTCTTGTTATACAACGTCCACAACTCTTTATGTACTGCTCTACATGCTGGGACATCTTTGGCCAGTAGAAGCGATCTTTCACGAGTTCAGTAGTTTTCTCAACTCCCAAATGTCCTGAGTCATCATGCAGGGAGCATAATACTTGGGAGCAGTACTTTTCAGGAAGGACTAGCTGCAATTTTTCTCTCCCAGATGCGCTATAAGTAACACGGTACAACAGATGATTCTGGATCTTCAACTTGGAACATTGTCTTTGCAGAAGAGCAATGGAAGCATTGGAACTTTTCCTGGAGGTAAGTAGTCTCCCTGTCTCTACTTCTCGCTTTACTTCACCAATTATGGGATCTTCCTCTTGCGCTTTTATCAAATCTGCATTAGTTAGTTGTTTCATTGGACTTAGACTCAGCACAGTAGGACAGGCATAAGCCTCTGGAATGCTCTGCGGGGATAGTCCTAGATGATCCACCAATCTAGAGGATTCCTCCCCTTCAGGAACAAGAGCTAATTGGCAACGTTTTAGACGAGGCTCATGTTTATAATAATAATCTTGGGGGACAGATTCATTTAAAGAATATAATCATCTGGTTTTAGCCATGTTTCTGTCAAACAGAGCATGTCTATTTTATGATCTGTTATCATATCTTAACAAAAAGTGCTTTATTAGAGAGAGATCTAATATTTAGCAATCCGAGTCGTAAAGTTGATTATCTGTATTTTGTTCATGTTTATTTGTTTAACGTTTATTAAATTACTTTCAAGAGGTTTACGCATTATTTTATGTTTGCTAATCCGGGGGACAGACACAGTCTCTATTTTGTGATGTTTGGGAGAACGGATTACTACATGTTGTACATTTTGTGTATTCTGCGACGTGAGACGGCAAGCAGACAGTTGGTTAAGCCATTCTGTCTGCTCCCTGACCTGGGCCCCAGCGAGTCANAAACTCTTCCAGTTATTTATAAAAACTATATCATTCTGCAGGCACCACTCAGACAACCAGCCATTTAGTGATGATAATCTGCTATAAATCTCATCACCACGATAAGCAGTGAGGGGGCCAGAGAATATTACAGTGTCTGACATCGTGCTTGCGAGCTCACACACCTCTTTAATGTTATCTTTTGTGATCTTCGATTGACGGAGTCGAACATCATTTGTGCCAACGTGAATAACAATCTTACTGAATTTACGATTAGCCTTAGCCAGCACATTTAAATTTCATTTAAATTTGACTTGATGTCAGGCGCTCTGGCTCCCAGTAAACATTGGACTATGGTGGCTGGTGCCTCTATGTTAACGTTCTGAACAATAGAATCATCGATAACTAGGGCACTTTCAGCAGGTTTCTCAGTCAGTGCGTCACTGAGCAGGGCAAACCTGTCCGAGACTGTAATCGGAACGGTTGAGTGATGTTTTGTCCTGCGACTACGCCGTCTCACAGTCACGAAGTTTCCCAGCTGCGGGGGATTTTCAACGGGAACCGAGCTGTGTGCGCTAATGTTGCTCGCATCCAAAGTGTTTTCTATCGTCGTTAAACACTTACTATCCTCAGATAAAGATTGGATGTGAGACTCTAATTCTAAGATCTTCTCTGTCAGCCTAACTATTTCCCTGCATTTATCGCATATAAAATCCTCGCAGCTGACAGAGAAGGTGAGACTATGACATGAGGTGCAAGTAACAATAATAGGAATAGAAGCCATAACTCACCGGATTTGAAGTGCAATTCCAACTTACCAAGGTTGCTCGATGAATCGTAGTATACTAGCTTAAAAAGAGAAACAGTTAGCACACAAGACAAACCAGAGGCAAGATGATATTCCACAGTGTAAACAGAAAGCAAGCTAACACGCTATTGCTATGCTAACGGCGTTAATTTAACTATCACTTTTGGTTTAGAATCTTCAAGTAAATAACAAGAACAGGGTTATTGAGATATCAGGATAAGTTAGCAACGACAATAATAATTAACGATAATAAAATACACTAATATTAGAGCGAAGTGTAAGTGCACTGATACAAACAAGCCGCCGGCAGCGATACAGGAAACAGGAAAAACCTTGCACGATGCACATTCTGATTGCCCCACTTTTCTTCTGTGCAATTACTATTGGGGAAGCATATGGGCTCCTCGATTCCTTTATGATTCCAGCTGCCAATAGATCCTTGATGTGTCATCGTACATCCTCGATGTCCGCAGGTGCAAGGCATCTGGAGCATTCTCTGAATGGCTTGTTGTCGTGAAGCCGAATATGATGTTCCACCCCTTGCGCTAATCCCACATCCCATTCGTGTATAGAATACACATCTCCTCGGACTGACAGCTTCTGTCTCAGCCACTTCTCCCATGCCTCAGGAATTTCTGCTTCACCAAAATCAAACAGTTGAGGGTCTATTACGGCTGAGTTTTGACTTCCAAAAGTAGCAAGGACCGTGTCAGTAGGATACACGTTGGCGATTACTCTGCCAGCTGGGATTGGAATATTTTTTGAGATCTCATTCTGCATCAGCACATTGATGGTCTTTTCTTCAATAGCAGAAGAGGGCAGTAACACTGGAATTATTAGAAGTCCAGCAGGCAAACTATCCCTTACTCTCTCTTCAACGGTTTGTCAGTCTGTAGTTGGCAAATGGTGCATACTTCTCCTCGTGATGGAATAGCACAATCTCCAGGCCCCATCCACTTTATGTTTCCTTCAGATGTGTCAGAAAGAGTTTTATTCTCAGGTATTCGTGGAATGCAGATTTCTGAGTGACAAGTCTGTATTCTCAAAGCATGGGCAACACTGGATCCATCAAAGTCTCGGCTGAGGGCAGCAAGACGTGTAAAGAAGCTAGCATTAGTACCAATTTTGACGGGCAACTGCGTAGGACCCTAAGGGTTCTGGGCATACCAGCGCCAAGATGGATAAGGACTCTTCCACCCTAATGACCAAAGCAGGAAACGTGACATCCACTACAACATATCCCTTATACGGGTAACTGAAAGAACTGAGACCCCATATGGATAGGCCAGTCAATGGATGAATGGGCACATCAGGCAGGTTCTTGGAATACCAGTCTTCAAACACGATGGTCACTTGCGACCCGCTGTCTAACAGAGCTTGACATCCACAGCCATTAAGCTTCACTTCCACAGTGGATGCAGGACCAACAAGTCCTTTGGGAAGACCACTCGACTCATAGACCTCAGTTTGGCTCCTTTTCGAAAAACATACCTGATCTGAATCCTTTTCATTGTCACCAGATTCTTCACACTTTCCACTCTTTGCCTTTCGTAGGGAACGAATCAGCTTCTGAATCACCTGGTCGGCATTAGGTGCAGCTTGACACTTCGTGGATATATGGCCATCTTCGCCACAATGGTAGCAGAAGTAGTCATCTTTAGTTCTGGGCAGCTTAACTCTAGAAGAGGCAGAGACAGCTTGGGACTGACAGGGTCTAGGACTTTGCCCTTGGATTTGGAGTGGCTGCTGTGTTTGACTGACACTCATAACGGCCAAATGTTGCTGCAGCTGTTGAATCTGTTTTCTCAGCACTTGCACTTCTGAATCATCAGCTTTCTCGCTCTGCTTAGAGGACTTTTCTTTAGCTTTTAGCACCATGGATGAAGTAGCTACTGGTTTGAAATCACCACCACTTAGATGTGCCTTCAGCTCCTGAATTTCAGACTTAAGCTCATGAATGACAGAAGGGCTAACTCTCTCATCTTCATGATGCTGTATGGCTTTGGCTTTGGCAGTCATTCGGTGTCGGGCTGCTTCATTTTCCTCAGCTTCACGTATCTCTTTTAACAGACTCAGGAAAGAGGGAGGACGATTCTTTCATTCTCTAAGTCCTAACTGTAGCAGCAGCATATCAGAATGTACAGCGCCTCTTATCAGCTGTTTCACACGCACTTTATCTTCCAAGCTGGAGGACAATCCATATCATTCTACAACTTTGTTGAGAGCCTTATCAATCCTTCTCAGGAATTCAGACAGAGCTTCGCCTGCATTTTGACGCATCAAACGAAACTTGAAGGACAAGTCCTCGCCAGACTCTTGATGATCCAAAAGTACTCTCTAAGGCCTCCAAATACTGCAATGCACTTGCCTCAGGATTGGAGAAACGGACAGCTTGTATGATTTCCAAAGCAGGTCCCTTGACACTCTCGATAATTCTGCTCAGTTTTTTTCCTTTTCGGAGCATTCACACTCAGTTATCATTAGATGGGCTTGTTCCATCCAGTTTTCCATACTTTCTTCTCCCATGGGTGTTTGCACTGTGGCAGAAAGGGTAAGCAGTTGTCGGTAAGCGCTGCTATTGTTGTGTAATTTCTGAGCACGTATGAACACAAACAAGATATATTTTACATGTATTGAGCACTGTTATTCACCACAGTTATTATACAAATGAGAAATACCAAAAAAGTTTTAAGAAGTATTCATAGGAACATTAGTAGACACCGAGGTGTTAATCTGAAATCACATTTAATCAAGAATGATTACATATAAGTAGGTTTATGATGATGATTTGATTATTTGAAGATGAATTGATGATTTAATGATGCAATCTATACCTGTAACCAATGATTGTTTATATAAATGCACTTAATGTCACTTTAAGCATGTTTAAGAGCACATTTGAGCACTATGAACCATTGAAAAATCCAGTAAGGCCTCAGAGGCCTTTAGGCTTCCGGCCTAAAAGTTCAGGAGTTGAGACTTTGGAAACCAAGGTACTTTCCACAGACCACTGGTAACTAAGATACAGGCATAGTCCAGTGATTCTTGATGATTTCATATGGTGAGATCCATTGTATGTAAATTTGGACCATTGTGTAAAAATATATTTAAAAAGTTAGGTAATAGCCAGCCTACCATGAATAGATACACATCTTGTTGCTGGGGATATATTGGTGGCAGAAAATCAATAATTGGTTAATAAAAATAAGAGATAATGGGAATCTACCTGGTTGGTTTTAGAAAGGACCACCTTTCAGAAGTTTCACAATAACTGTAGACTGAAAACACTTGGTTTTTAGATGACTTGGACCATCTCACTTTGTTTGACTCGAGCAAATAAACTCCTTGACACCTGGACCTTCATTGTCTCAGAGATTTTTTTAACTACAAGATTCTTATTTTCACCACAACACTATCTCCAGAGTGCTTTGCAGTCTTTTCCAGAATCTATCCCACTGCACGTATAATGGATTCAGGGGGAACCATCAGCCGAGCTGCATGTAGTAAACAGAGCTTGTACATCTGTTAAGGACTTTCCCTCTGCCATCAGGAACTTTGTAAGCTTTTCTGTAAAACCCTCAGAGGTTGTTTCAGTTGAGGTTTCTTTTGCAGACACTACTATGACTGTCCATGGCTGACCTGTCTCATTAGGAGTCACTTCAGGGATTATACGCGTAGAGTCAACAGCTTGTTTGCACTCGCACAACACCAGCATGGCATGTGAGGTAGGTCCTTCTCTTATGTCTCTTACACAAACTATTCCTAGGGCTTTCACAGTCTGCAGGTACATTAAACAACATCACAGCATGCATCTCGAAAAGGCCCTCATCTTTACACCAGTTGGCCAACTCCACTTGTAAGGAAGGGTGTTTTCCTAGAGCCATCCTGAGTGTTTATTTTACCAATGACACTTCAAATATACTGTGGAAATGTACTTGAACACCTTTTCTTGTCTTTTTATGCATGAGAGAGGAGTAGATCCTGGACGAGCCCCCACTTTGTGTAGCGCCCCCTACCCTATTTGGTGTGTGTTACCCAATTTTGCTTTAGGGCGGGCGCCGGGTTCAATAATTTTGTCTCTCGACTATATAAAAAATATATACTACTCTGATACAACTATCCTGAACTTAGGAAACGTAAAGGAATGAACAAGGGTAAGTAATACTTCAAAGGTATTTAATTAAAGAATATTGTAAATATGAAAAAAAGGATTAATTAAATGAATAGTTTAAAGTTGTGCGCTTTTCAAGAGATGTGTTCAGCACAAAATGACTATAAATTCACTGTATGAAAGTAATAAACAGTGGAAATAACCGATAGATATACCCGTTACAATGGCACAACAACACTGGGGCAGCGTCCGAAATCACCTACTTCCATACTATATAGTAGGCAAAAATGAGTATGCAAAAAACAGTAGGCGAGAAATACCCGGATGGTCTATTACTTCCGCCAAGATTCGTGAGTGTGGATCGGATGGACACTTCTCTATCCCATGATGCTACGGCAGCTGAGCAACGGTCAAATTTCAAAAGTAAATCAAATAAATATAGCGGAAAACTTTAAGGCGGACGTCCATTTTTAATGTAAGTGCCAATAAATTAATTTCTCGTGACTAAATTATGTTTTTATCAACTCCCACGTGTAGGTTGTTGTTAATACGTAATAGGTCAAAGAGCGTATGGGTCACATGACCATAAAACATGGCGGACGCAGTATGTCCGAAATGTATTCATACTACTTCCACTCATACTATATAGAACGTACTGTTTTGACAGCTGATAGGTAGGTACTTATTCAAATTCAGTACGTACTGTCACAGTATGCGATTTCGGACGCAGCCTGAGTGAACTACCTGGGAGATGTGTGCACACTTGTGGAGCACTGAAATAATACACTTTACATGCACAAAATATTAACAGGCGGTTTCAGAATGTTAAGAGCACTGTATTACCTTCAAACCGAAGATGTAAACCCCAAAAGGTAATGTTTTTTGTCCCAATAGGATATTATAAAAAAAATACTCTGTTACATGGGTCTTCTCATTGTACCCAAAACATCTCACAGTAACCAAACTCAACACAAAAAGTGAGAAAATATAAAATGAAACTCAGTAGTTAAGCAAGTGGGCCCACTCACACCAGAGCATGTGAGCGGAGCTGAGCGGTGAGAATTTCGCTCCACCACTCAAAGTCGCACCAGACCGCTCCGCTCAATTCCGCTCCCCGCTCAGCTACAATTTTTGAAGTGTAGGCTGACAGTTTTGTTAATTGTTGAAGGCACAGGTGAATTCTGGGTGGATTTGTGCATGCCCTAGACTCGTGGTGTGAGCGGCATCGGAGCGGAACCGGAGCAAGACAGAGCGATCGCTCCGGCCTTTGGATAAAAACCCGCTCCACGCTCCGACTATATTTCGCACGCTCTGTTCCCCACTCGCTCCACGCTCCGCTCACATGCTCTGGCTCACATGCTCTGACTCACACAATCAACAGTACTTACACGCGTGCTCATAAGTTCTCTTTTCACACAGCAGTTCAGTTCAGTGTGTGCTGTTGTTGTAATTAAATAACTCTGGTATATTGGTTCAAGTCCGCGGGACTGTCATGCACGCCAGAAAGTGAATAACTGAATTAATTTGTGGATAATATTAAGTGTTTATGGGAGACGCTAAATGGGAACGATTCAGCTGAACTGGTTTGACGGGTTCACTAAAAAGAAAGAACCGGTTCGAATGAATGATTCGTCCGCGGCGCGAACCAGCATCAATCATTCATCAGGCACGATGTCAGCGAGCAGCGGCATAATACAGATTGGTTTTACAAACCATAATAAATGTATCGACAGTGCGCTTAAAAGGAAATTTTTTGCATCAAAACTTTCCCCGAAACTTGTGGGACAACATCCAATTTCGTAAGACACCTGCAAAGGCATCACAAAGAGAGGTAAGTTAATGCCATGTTTCAGAGTTAGCATTACATTTGAGTATTTTAGAAAGTTTGGAAAGTAGGGCTTCAAGATAAGATTGCTCGTATTTTTATTGTCATTGTGATGAACATGTTATTTAAGGATGGGCACCGACGTGCTTATAAACGAGCCGTGGGGCCTCTGCTCTTTCTAGCGGCTCCTCTATCGAACACGCACGTGCACGTGCAGGCGCGCACATGCACGCACGCACACACGCATAAAAGTGTTCATTGCTGCACAACCTTGCTGTTAGGAGGGCTGATAAAAAAGTTCCTTAAAAAAGTAATAAACAGTTACACTTCGGCTTTGTGACTCTAGTGCTATACCTATGTAGTAAAAATAAAATGACCTTATTTTATCTGTTTTTTGATCATTACAAACAATAATGAAAATGATTATCTTAGAATAGAAGATATGCTGTCTCTTGCATCACATAAATTATCAATAGTTAAGTATGTGGTCTTGTAGTCATGATTTTTTTCTGTCTCTGTCTTGACTGTCTCAATTGGACTCGGACTTGACTTGGACTCGAACCTCTCTGGACTTGGACTTGACTTGGACTCGAACCTCTTTGGACTCGGACTTGACTCGGTCTCGACTAGTCCTGGTCTTGGACTTGTCTTGGACTCGACAATGGTGGACTTGACTACAGCCCTACATTCACGCACCTTGGAGGCGGGTTTAAGCTATTAAGCATCCAATAACATGACATACAGCAAACTTGATTGTACACACACGTTTTTCAGAAAGGCGTAATGAACATTGTGCGTAGAAACATAATCGTATTAAATTAAACATTATCTCTGAATTATAGACTAAAACACAAATGCTTATACAGATAATAAACAAACAGCAAGAAAATGAAAAATAAATGTTTTTACCCAATTCCTTATAGGACTATAGTTCTATTGGGGGTTACATATAGAATCAGTAATATCTCCGAAAGCTTTTGGATTTGGTCATTACAGTTCTTCACAGTTTGTTCTCTAGGTGGAGGTCTAATTTGAGACGCCGAGACATTAGCATGACCTGGAGAGGTAAATGGACCCCGTCAGTTCTTGAGGTTTATGAGAAGTGATGAGATGCCATAATGTCCGATCACATGACCTCTGGTCAAGGACCTGAGAGAGATCAGGATCAATACCTTCAATATTTATCCTGGCAGCACGATTGACATAAGTATCCTAGCGGGAGGTGACAAATCGGAGAATCGGCATTCAGCAGGCTGTTTAGAGAGTCGCAAATAGAACCTGATGTTGATCCCTACATGGCCACAAGTGGAGAAAAAATACTTGTATTTTTATATTTTTCGGAGTTGCTCAATCAACATATTTAATACTATCTAGATTTTTTAATATAGAGCCTCATTAGTGGCTGATCTGAAACATTTTTATAGGCAGCATCTCATGTGTGCTACACAAATCAAAACTTGACCCACGCTTCTTGATATCAATGCGGTCTGACATTAACATCACAATGCAGTCACAATGCATTTTGGAATTATTTTATGCATTAGAAAAAGGAAAGTTAGTTGCTCAAGTCTTAATCCCTCTTGCAAATGTCAAAAGGAGAAATGGCAGCATTTAGTCATTTATTAAAAATAAGGAGACAAACAGCATCTGGCAAATAACACACAGTTGTCAATAAAGTGATAGTTCACCACCCTCTTGTCATTTCAAACCTTTATGACTTTCTCCCACAGAACACAAAAGAAGATATTTTGAAGAAAGTTGTAACTGAGCAGCACTGGCACCCATTCACTTCTATTGCATGAACACAAAACCAATATAAGTGAATGGGTGCCGGTTACCAACATTCTTCAAAATATCTTCTTTTGTGTTCTGCGGAAGAAAGAAAGTCATACAGGTTTGAAATGACAAGAGGGTGAGTAAAATATGACAGAATTTTCATTTCTGGGTGAACTATCTTTCAGAAGGTTTATTTCTACATTGACATGCTTGTACTTTTACTCAGACAGTCCATCCAAAATTAAAAACTACATACACAAAAACAACTACAAAACATAATATGATTTACCTTTCTTTGTTGGAAAAATGTTGATGCTATTGATTTACTATAAAATGAGGGGAACGATGAAGGCAACAGACTTTTCATGTTGGGTGAAATATATCTCTGAGGAGCTATTTGCCAAGAGGACTGATTTCTGATTTCACTATATGCAATGTCTATACCATACAGTCACCCTTGAGAAAAGAGATCTGATCTAAATTAGGATGTTCATCAGAACTATTAGCTTACATGTAATTGTAACGTGATCTGCTTTTGATATCATGACCGGATGAAGAGCGTTTCTCTCACTCTCTGCTTTTTCACTGGGTATGGTTCATTTGAGCATGATTCTCACATTAATAACAGCAAAAGAGAAATTCTTCCACTAATCCAAACACACTCAGTCGACTGGATTTGCATTCAATGATATTCATTTTAATGTAAATAATAGGTTCTGGTAGAGCCATGTATGCTCTGTTTATCTTGTAAGTAGCTGCATGAATAATTAAGTGAGAGTTCACCTAAAATAATTCAGTCATTATTAACTCACTGTCATGTTGGTACAAATCTGGATGTTGTTTTTTACATACTGTGCATGTGGTGCTTTTACTGTAAAAACAATGACCTATTTATAGTACTCAGAAAGACATTACTATTAGGTGCCAATCTATTGCCTTTTTTAAAATGAAGTCATTTTTTTACTCTGATTTAGATAATCCCTTTTCTTTCTTTTTTTGTGCCCTGATGAAATATCAGTGTTCTTGTGCATATTTTGTACGCTGGGTTGCCAACTCCTCGGTTTAAGCGCAGAATTGGGCTAACTTTAAACTGATTCTGCAGGGTTTTTTTTATTCTGCGGGTTGAAGATTTGACATATTCATAAATTATTGTTGACCTAAATGGATGTTGAAGTAATTTACTTTACCAAATGTATACTTAACTATAATAAAACTGTGATGCTATGCACATTTGTGTCAGGGAGGGGCATGGTTCCATTGGCGGGTCTTGTCATGATTGCTTCTAGTAAATATTCATTTTGTTCATCAGCTGTAAATCTCATGGTAAGATGGTTTTATTTACGTAAATATACTGTCAATGATTAGTATAAAAACATTTTTCACTGATTGAAGTGTCGAATGCATGACTGTAAAATGTGTTTTAGGTTTGAGAGTGGCTCTTTTTGAGGCTATGATTGGCCATCGGGGTAGTTTTGCTTGGCTATTGGGAATCTGGCAACCCTGGGTGGATGGCTTAAGAATGAATTCTTTCTTAATAATGACCTCCCAAGGGACTGCTGAGGAAAATTAGCCTCAGGCTAAATCGGGGACAATGCATTAAATGCATTTACATGAAAAAATAAGAATAGTAAATTTTGATTTATTGGTGGCTTTAAATATTGTACATGCTCCATTTCCAAAAAACAAAAATGACAGAATAGGAAAATGATATGAACTTTCATTTTTGGGGGAGTGAATGCTTTAAAACATGGATTTGTCACACTATAGCATATGAAGTTCATCATGCTGTCCTAGGCCTCATGTTCTATAGTAAATTTCTGAAAATAATTCTTTGTCATTTCAAATTGAAAAATGTTGTCATCTCTATTGAAGCTGTCTTGATTCATAACCGAGCCTAAATTATGAGCTATTGTTAGCTATAATTTGGTTCTGATTTCTTTTGTGTCATATCGTGTCGTTAAATCAGTGTGGTATGATGTGGATTCATGGAGGATCAGAAAAAGTTACATTTCTCAGTGTTTGCACACAAGATGTTGCCATGGGAACTGGTCAAAGACCGTGAGTTCACCCATCCAGAACAAGCCTTGCCTGTGGAGGGGTAAAGAATCTGTCATCTACAAACCGCAATAAAGTGAGCAGGCACATTATGACCACATTAATCCATCATCAGGTAGAAAAATATCAGCTTTCGGAAACATTCATGATTGTTTGTAAAAATGTGTGTGGTCATCATATCTGTGTTGTGGGTGGTTGTCAGGACACTGCTATGCAGTTTCTAAGGCATTCATTTCATTAATTTAATGTGCTGCTTGGTTGTTCTAATGGTTGCTAGGATGTTGCTGTCCTAAGGCAAAACAGCCCATCCCAGAGCTTCTATCATATGTTCTCTGGTCCTTTCCAAACCAACAAATAGTTTCCCCCATTTTAGCAATCTACCAGATGAAAATTCTAAATTAGAGTTGGATTTCAGGGTCATTCCTTCACAGAGTTGGCTGTTGAAAGCAGTAATAAGTAATGTTTCACTTGAGAGGCGGGGACACAGGTGTGACACCCACACGGGTGTGAAAGAAGTCAGAGTACTCTTACCCACTCACATCCTTTCTAGCACATTAATCAAGGCCAGCTTCAAGCTCCAAACTGAGCTGACACCAGCGCCAATCACCTTCATCCAATTGACACTCACCCCCGGTACAAAAAGTCAGAGGCGCTGGTGTGAAATGTCCTCCTGCTGAGCAGGTTTACAGGCTGTGGGTAAATGTCATGACGAAATGTCAGCAGAGCGTCAGAGGTTTGATACCTCTCCAAATACCCAAAATTCATGTGAAGGTCTCCTAAAAGTGCATCTGGTTAGCCTGGCAGGTACGGAGTAATTACATTTGTACATTTAATTTATACAAAACACTAATGTCTCCAAGGGCCTGGCTTTCCCACAATGCAATTAGTTTAATTCCACATTACTATGTGTGTTAATGACATACTATGTATGTTAATGGCTTCCTTAGTTGCTTCTTTCGTTGGCGTGTAGACGACAGAGACAGCTATTTCTTATCTTAAACACATATTACTTCTAAAATGACATTAAGGGATTACGTGTATAATGTTTTTTTATAATCTTCTATAAACTGTTCAGTCAGATCGGTTGAAACTGCACACAGTTTTTGCGACTATACAGGCTTTGTACACGTTTTTCATCGTTTCCTGATTGACATATGTGTTTGGCTATCCACTGTCTTAGCCAGGACATGAAAGAGAGCATGAGGTTACCATGGCAATTTAGACAGAAGCAACAGACAGCAAACAGAGACCCAGTTTGGCAACCGTTGATGTTAATAAAAGTTACAATACAGTTGTGTCTGAAAGCATGAACATCATAAATCGATTATTACAGAGAGATAGTCAATATTTATTTTTGTTTAATAAATGTAAAACAGGCTATGACAGCCAAAATGCTTTAAAAGGATAGTTCACCCCAAAATGAAAATACTTGCACATGTCTCATGTTGAGCACAAAAGAAGATAATTTGTGAAATGTCCTGTGGTGTTTTGTCCATACAATGCAAGTCATACCACTGTTGTTTCTTTAGCAACATTCTTCTTTTGTGTTTTGCAGAAGAAAGTCATAGATGTTTGTAATGATGTAAGTGTAAGTGTAAAGTAAATGATGGCATTTACTATCCATCTAAAAAATGTACGACCTCACTAAGCTCCATATGCAGTGATGACTTTGTTTAGCAAAGCTAATCCGCTCCATTCATGGATCTGTTCCTCTGGACCCTCATTTGACTAATACCTATCTTTTTATAAACCATTGCCAAAACAAAAGAAAGTTTTGGGTGTTTCAATCAATCGGCAAATTGGGGGAGACAAGCTTGAAGCCGTATAATTACAGTGTTGCTGCCAAAGGGGTCATTGTTTTGAACGGATTCCCACAGTAGGAATTGACTGGTGAATGTAAGACAAATAATGAGCGGAAAACATGTAAATATCAGTTACATGTCAAATTAGTGTTTGATTTTCTTCCATGTGTTCAATTAGGTGCAAGCGTCAGGTTTTTGATGAGATTTGACTATCTATCTACAGAAAAACTCCAATCTATCGCAACAGATGTTGCTCATGGAATCAGATCCGACTGGAGGTTTTTATGAAAAATTTCATATTCTTAATGAACTTGTCTGAAGAGAAAGTAATGCAAGGACCAGGACTGCTTTCTTTTTATATTCATATATTCATATTTTGCATTTAAATTTTGCATTCAGCCACAAGCCACGTCTCCATGACAACGCCACAATCTGAGCCAATCAGGGACAAAAGCTCTTCAGTGGCATTAGCTTAATGATTGAGGAACCTTCGTTTGTGTTCAAGTGGCCGATCAATGATGGACCCAATAAACTCAAATGAACCGTGTGGGCTTTTAGGGAGTCATGCCATGCTCTTGTTGATTGAGAACAAATATGACAATGAAGTAGAGAGAGTGATAAAGCCTGCAGAGACCAATATGTGGATGTGGATGTGGTTTTAGCCCATTTTCCCCATGTTTTTGACAGGTTATTCATGCAGGTTTGTATTCAAAACAGAAAATGTATGTGTGACTGTTACTTCAAGGTCAACATGTGACTTTTCTCTCTGTGGAACACAAAAGACGACACTAGAAATATTTGGTTTTGGTTTCATACAATAAAATTCAATGAGGTCTAATGTTGTTTGGTTACCAACATTCTTCAAGAAAATCTACAAAAGAAAGTCATACAGATTTGGAATGACATGACGATGAGTAAGTGATCAAATAATTTTCATATCGTGGTAAACTATGACTTACTATCCCTTACAGTATGCTCTAAAAATTGTTTGGGTCAAATATGGATGTTTTCTAGGTCCATTTAAACAAACAATTTTGTTTGTCCATAGTTCACCCAGCCTTGGGCTGAAACAACCTATTGCATTTTTGAGTGTGGTAATGTACATACAGATATACATACTACTAGATATACATACTTGTATCTTTAGTTTGGGGGAGTTGAGGGGTTTAAAACCCTTCATAGTAGGAAAAATAACTTACCAGTCCAATTCGGATCCTCAGTGCAAATACTATACTAATCTCCCACATTTGCCACACAGAGTTTTGTGTGATTTCACTGCTTGATGGGTTTTGATATCAAACAATAGACGGTCCTCCAGGGAAAGTCTGTAAAATCCCTCAGGAGCACAGCAGCTCTTCAGAGATTATGGCAAGTCTGTTGTTGCGTCGTGACATTTTGAGGACCTGCGCGATGTACTGTAGATGCTTGTGTTTTACATTTCCTGAATGTTGTCCCCCAGTTCTCAGCTGAAACTAAAAAACTTGCCAAGTGCTATAAATTGAATTAGAAAGTGCATGTGTCACAAATAAAATCCAGGCCAACCTTTAAAATACTCTTATGCAGACATTATTAGACATTATTGTTGACAACAAAAAAATGAATATTGTGTCATCATTTTCTTAGTCTCAAGTTGTTCCGAACCCCTACTTTCTGTGGAACACAAGGACACTTTGAACTAATAAAATATAAAATTTCAGCACGTTTCAGACAAAAATGTATGACTGAAAGCTTGAGAAATAAA